>NC_063363.1:3968531-3996811 GCF_021869965.1 Rhincodon typus
CTGCACATACACACATACAGACACACACAACACACAGACACACAGAATCGACGCACAAAACACAGACACACAGACACACACACAATGCACACACACACACTCAGACACACACACAAAGCACAGATATACACACATGCAGAAACCCGCCTGTCAAATGTCTGCAGAATTTAATAGCAATGCTGTAATATGCCATTCCAGGGAATATTCTGCTGTTGAATATGGTAATGCTGTAACATTTTACTTGCTTTATGGTTTAAATTCTGCTAAATGGCAATTTGTACCCCCAGACTGCTTTCTGAGAATTTCCCTGCATTTTTCATTGTCAAAATAGTGGTTTCCCACCATCCCCGTGGGTAAAGTGGAGGTTTCCCACCTTCTGATGGAGGTTTCCTGCTTCTTCGTGTGTAAAGTGGAGCTTTTCCTGCCTTTCGGCCCTAGCATACAATGCACATCCCTGCGCCAATTCTCAAATCGATTTCCGTAGCTGCAGTCTTAATAAATCATCCTGCCAAATCCACCCCTTAAATTATGTATCTCCTGATCTTAAAGTTCTCCTAACTATATTCTTCTGTTCGACTCCATCTTCTAAATCTTTTAAATTGTCCTTTTGTTATCTTAAACTTGCTCGGCAAAATTGCCAATCCTGCAGCCACAATATCAATTATTTCAATGGCCTCCTGACTTTGCTACCGATTGGTCAGCTGGCACAACAGTGATGAATGGAATTTAACCTGGAAAATTGTGAGGTAATGCACTCAGGGAAAGCTAACAGGCAAGGGATTACGCTCGGAATGATAGGCCCCTGGAAAGTACTGAAAATCGGAGAGACCTTGGTGTGCCTACCTACAGATTACTGGAGGCAGACGTAGATAAGGTGGTTAATACAACATTTAAGATACTTGTCTTAACTAGTTGAGGCATCGAATACAAGAGCAAGGAGATTATGCTTGGAACTGTAGGCCACAAACAGTGTACTGCACGCAGGTCTGGTCATCACATTATAAGAAGCATGTGATTGCACTAGGAAGGATGCAGATGAGATTTACCAGGATACTGCCTGGACAGGAGGATCTGAGCTATGAGTAAAGATTGGATAGGCTGGGGTTGTTTTCCTTGGGGCAACAAAGTTTAATAGGGGACTGGAAAGAGGTGCAGAAGATTATGAGGGGTGTCAATAGTGTATATAGGGAGGTACTTGTTCTATCAGTAAAGAGGTCACTCTTTAACCAGACAGCATAGATTTAAGGTAAGAAACAGAAGGCCGATAGTTGAAGAGATTTCTTTTCACTCAAAGGGTAATGGGAATCTGGACACACTGCCTGAAATTATTGTTGAACCAGCCACTCTCATAACATTTGAGCAGCATTTAAATATTCACTTGTGTTGAAGTGGCTTTCAGGGCTACGGGCCTAAAGCTAGAAATAGTATTAGCGTAGTCACATTTCTTTTGACCAGCATGGACATGTTGGGTTGAATGGCCTCCTTCTATGCTGTAGCTGTGCCTCGTGGTGTGTGCTTACTATGGTGGTGATGCTTTCTGTGAACAGAAAGGTGAGATCTCATTGTTTCACAACGTTGATGCTGTTGGTTTCTGATATTTGGGCCATTCTTACTGCTGATATGTCACATATTTCCTGAGCATTTATGCTATATCTTACAGAGTAAATTGAGTTTGATTTTGTTAATTACTGCTTTTTATTAAGTATGGTTCTTTCAAGAATTTTATTTGTTTGCAAATTGAAGTAATTACCAAAGGTGGCTAGAATTTCTTCAAATGTAACTGCGTCTCCTTTAATATTTTGACAATTAATAATAACAGCAGTGCCAGGGACCCAGGTTCGATTCCAGCCTCGGGTGAATGTCTGTATGGAGTTTGCACATCCTCTCTGTGTCGGTGTGAGTTTTCTCCAGGTGCTCTGGTTTCCTCCCACAGTCCATGGATGTGCAGGTTAGATGGATTGGCCATGCTAAAGTGCCCATAGTATCTATTGATGTGCAAGCTAGGTGGATTAGCCATGGGAAATGCAGGGTTACATTGATAGGGTAGTGAGATGGGTCTGGGTGGGATGTTCTTCAGAGGGTTGGGTGTAGACTCGATGGGCCAAATAGCCTGCTTCCATACTCTAGGGATTCTATGATTCTACATCAGCTGCAGGACCTACTGAATATAATAGGATATTTATTTATTCAGCTTGAGATTTTTTATTTTTCACTGTAGTAATTTCCCATTCATAGCTGCGATTCAGGAAATGGAAGGGATGAAGGAACTAATGAAAATTACAACCACTAGAGAAGTAATACTGAGCAAATTGTTG
This sequence comes from Rhincodon typus, assembly GCF_021869965.1. Classification (NCBI taxonomy): domain Eukaryota; kingdom Metazoa; phylum Chordata; class Chondrichthyes; order Orectolobiformes; family Rhincodontidae; genus Rhincodon; species Rhincodon typus. The sequence continues at coordinate 3,970,847 of NC_063363.1, forward strand.
GAACTATGTGTTCACAAGACTTGGGTCCTCATGGACTTTATCCTAATGTCTTTAAAAAAAGGGCTAGTGAGATTACTGATGTAATTTTAGAATTCTAGATTCAGAATAGGTTCCATTAGATTGGAAAATAGAAAATGTAACTCCTTTATTCAAAAAAATGGACGGAAACAAAAAGCAGGAAACTGCAGGCCGTTTATCTTCACGTCTGCCATTGGGAAAATGTGAGAAGCTATTAAAAAAGATGTTAAAGCAGAGCACTTAGAAAAAAATCAAGCTAATTGAACAGAGGCAACATGGATTTGTGAAATAGAAATTGTGTTTAATCAATTTACTGGAGTTCTTCGAAGAAACAACGTCTGCCACGTATAAATGATGAGGAGGTGCTGGTGTTGGACTGGCATGGACAAGGTCAAAAAACACACAACACCAGGTTATAGTCCAACATCTGATGAAGGAGAAATGCTCAGAAAGCTAGTGTTTTCAAGTAAACTGTTGAATTATAACCTAGTGTTGTGTGATTTTTGACACTGTGGATAATGGGGAACAAGTGGATGCACTACATGTAGATTTTCAGAATGCATTTGATAATGTGGCAGATCAAAGAAATTGCAGAAGATAAAGATTCATTGTGTTGGGGTAACATATTGGCATGGATAGAGATTGGCTGGCCAACAGGAAACATATCGTGCGCTTAAATGTGTCATTTTCTGGTTAGCAAGATGCAAAATGGCACAGGGGTCAGCATCAGCACCTCAACTTTTCACATTTACATTAATAATATGAATGAAGGGAGTGATATATTGTTGATAAATTTGCTAATGCCACAAAAGTAGATAGAAAAGTAACTTATAAAGCAGGCTACAATGGGATATTGACAAGTTAAGTGAGAGGGCAAAGATCTAGCAAATGGAGTTTAATATGTGAAAACTGTCCTCTTTGGCAGTAAGACTAAAAAAAATATCAAAATGGTGAGTGATTGCAGAGCTCTGATTTGCAGAGGGACCTAGGGTGTCCTCGTATATAAATCTCAAAAGCTCAGAGACAGTAATTGGGAAAGCTTATAGAATTTTATCATGTACCGTGATAGTAATTTTATGGAAAATAAGAGAGATTATGCTTCAATTTTGCTGAGCACTGGTGAGATTACATCTGGAGTACTGTGTTCAGTATTGGTCACCTTATTTAAAGAAGGATGTAAATGCATTGGAAGCAGTTTAGAGGAGCCTTGCTAGACTAATGCCTGGAATTAGCAGGTGTCTTATAAGGAAAGGGTGAACAGACTAAGCTTATATCTGGTGGAGTTTAGAAAAATAAAGGGCGATGTGATTGAAATCTATAAGATCTTGAGGGATCTTGACAGGACAAAGGTGGAAAGGATGTTTCTCTTTTTGGAGTTCTAGAAGCAGGAGTTACTGTTTAAATATAAAGGGTCACCCGTTTAAGACAGAGAAGAGGAGACAATTTTCCTGTTTGATGGTCATGAGTTATTGGTACTATCTTCCTCAACAGGTGGTGGAAACAGAGTCTTTGCATATTTTTAAGGTAAAGGTGAATAGATTCTTGGTATGGAAGGAGGTGAAAGGTTCTCAAGGGTAGACAGGAATGTGGAGTTGAGGTCACAACCAGAGTCGTCATAAACTTAAAAGAGCAGACTGGAGGAGCAAGCATTCCTATTCCACTTCCTAACTCATACATCACATGTTTGGAATTGGTTTTGAAGCAATTCTATATTTTTATCAACTGTTTTCTCTGAGATGACCAATTTTGTGTTTTGTTTGGTCAATCTCTGACATTAAACCTTGATAGCAATATTATTTCTCCTGCTGTTTCTTGCTAACGTGCCATTGTATTGTTATATCTTTAAAACTGTTTCAAATTTTACAGCATCTAAACGTTGTTTTGTTCAGTTTACCTCAAATATTTATTGATTCAATTTATTTTTGTCACAGGTACCTAGGTAGAGTAAAAAGATTTGTTTCATGTGTAGTACAGGCAGATTATACCATACAAAGTACATAAAGGTATTAGAACAAAGAGAGGAATATAATTTTACAGTTACAGAGAAGTTGCACAAAGAGCAGAGTAAACATTAAATTTAGAATTTGAGAAGCCCATTCAGAAGTCTAATAACAGCAAGGAAGAAGTTGTTCTTGAATCTGTTGGTACGTGTGTTTAAATTTTTGTATCTTCTGCCCAAAGGAAGAAGCTGGAAGATGTTGATGCTGCATTAGCTAAATGCTGATTGCTTTGATACAAGATTATAAGTTGTAAAGCTATATTTTTTTAACTCTCTTGTCTAAAAATCTCTTCAAATGTTTAAATCCTATATAATCCTGTATTATATTTCAAATAATAAAGTTCAAAATTCTTTATTATGACAGTGCTGTAGTATTTTACTTCTTTCAAGTTTCAAAAGCCATTAAACAGCAATACTGTATCTCTGTACTGCTTGTTGGGCATTTCTCCACATTTTAAAGTCAAAATGATTGCCCACTGCCTTTTACGGATAAAATGGAGACTTTCCACTTTTACAGCCTGGATATGGGGTCTTCCTGCTTCTCTCCAAGTAAAGCTTCTGTTTTCCTGCCTTTCACTGCCTAATAATAAAGCACAAAGCTGCCTCTGAACTTTCAAATAAACTTCTGCGACTGCGGCTTTAATCAACCTTCCAACTGCAAGCACAATTTAAGTCATGAACGTTTCAATCATATCACAATCTTCAAATGCTTCTAACTATCTCCTTTGGTTTGTCTTTGTGCTCAGTTCTTTTAAAATTGCCCTTTTGTTGCCATAAATATACTGTGTAAATTCTCCACAACAGCAGCTTCAGTAAAAATTCATGTTCTGATCCTTGCTCTGTTTGTTTGAAAAATAAGTTCTCTTTTCATCTTCTTTCTTTCCCAGCCTGGGCTCTTGTCATTTTAAAGGTTGCTTTTTCTCTCCTTGCCAACAGGAATTTCCCATTTTAATCACAGAGTTCCAAACTGTTCCTATTGATCCTTCCTGCAAAAGATCTCCGTCTCTTCGCAGTGTGGATAGTTTTTACTCTCTTCGTATCCCACACTGTTTTGCCTGCATCAATAACCAGCTCTGAGGTATTTCTGCTGGGGTGCTGCTTTCTCCTGCAGTTCTGTTCCCTGTTTACCTGCTTTTAGCTGCAGTCTCCCTGACCGAGTCCTCTTAAAGTGGTAAACTCATCTTTCCTCCAATTTTTTTTCCTCCTGCATCAAATGGATTTTTGTTTCACTGATCTTACCCTAAGAAAGTTGAGCAATGATCGCAACCACTGATCACCATGCCGTGTGCTGCAGTACCAACCACTCGTGGCTAGTGGTTAGGGAAAATCTTCCTATCTATGCTGAGTCCAGGGGCCTATCTAATTAGCTGTGGTTGACAACAGACCACTAGTAAGTTTGAACAAGAAGGGATGCACATCTTACACAACAAGATTTTTTTTTTTAAATTTCACGATAATAATAGTTATCGGTTGTATTGACTAGTTAAATGTAATTATCAGGAGCCAGAGATGATACATCTGGTCTCCATCAGGGCCTCATTCTAGCCCAATAATAAACAAAATACTGTGGATGCTGGAAATCTGAAACAAAAACGGAAATTGCTGGTGAAACTCAGCAGGCCTGGCAGCGTCTGTGGAAGAAAGCAGTCTGTTTGATGCTGCATGACAGTGTCAAATTAGATGGAGCTTAATGTAATTTCAAGAGTAACTCTTTGGCAACGATTATCTTATACAGCACCTTCTGCAGATGGTAGAAAATTTGACTGTTTATAGTCTATCCCGAACACATTTAATGTCTCAAGGGGAAAATCTATCTAAATACTCCCTAGAAAAACATCTCAAACTGAAAGGGAAGTTCATTCAGGTGAATATCAACACAAGTATTTGTTGCACTGTGTACTCACCGACTACACGTTTATGAAGAGCTTCTCCCTTGTGTTTTCTGAATCGAATTTCCTGGTATTAAGTTCACTGTTTGTTGATGTGATACCAGCAAAACTTCGTTCTACTCTGTAAAGTCTGTACCATCTACAAGATGCACTGCAGAAGTTCACCAAGGTTCCTTAGATAGCACCTTCCAAATGAATGACCACTACTATAGAGAAGGACAAGGACAGCAGATACATTGGAACATTATACCTTCAAATTCCCTTCAAAGCCACTCACCATCATCTCTTGGAAATACATCATTTTCCATCACTGTCACTGGATCATAATCCTGGAATCCATCCCTAAAGTCATTGTGGGTGTCCTTGCACCAAATGAACTGTAGCAACTCAAAAAGGCAGCTCACCACCAACTTCTCGTGGGCACCTAGGAATGGGCATTAAATGCTGGCCCATCCTGTGACACCCACATCCCATGAATGGAAAGTATATGTTATTGTGCTAGGAAATTCTACACATAAGTGAGGTCTTTGAAAGGACAGAGCTGTGACCATCACTCCAGTCTCTGAGTAATTGTTACATACCTGCAACTGAATGTGACATGGGTCAACGTATTTCTTTATACTTTGGTGAAAAATGTTCAAACGTATCTCAAAATCAATACACTCGCTATTCTCTTCTGTTAAACATTAAATACCTTTCTAAAAAATATTACATAAGGCAGTTTGTCCATTGGTGTGTTACAGAGTTTGTCCAATATTCAAATAAACTTAATTAAACTCCATGGACAATTATATTTTGTACAGTCAAGCCACTCTTTTAGATTAAACTCCAAAAATGAAATTGCTAACCAACATGAGAATTTATCATATTGTCAAATAAAATCAAACACTTAGACTACAGGATTTGATTGGATTATATTACAACAATGATCAGGCAATCAGTCAATCAGAACATTGATATCCAATAGCAAAATTTCCCTCTGTAATTAATTGATTACATTCTGAACAGAGACCTTGGGATGGTTAAAAAACAAGTATTCATCAAGGTCAGAAAAACTTTTTTCCAATATCATAAACATTTTTGCAACTGGTTTCTGAAACAAGAGTTTCTGTCCTCGCACTCGGAATCTGTTTGCTACACATTTTAGATTAATCCACTACCAACTTCATCAGTAATTTCTGTTCTCACTTAACAATATTGATACACGTGTCCTCATCACAAAAACTCCACAAAGATCTTCCATAATAATGCCCAAGATGGTCTGTACTGTCACTGACTTGCTGTGAAATTGTAAACCTTTAGAAAATTATCATCCCAATAAAAAAAAATTAAATTTTGTTATGGAAGGTGCACTTTTATTTATTTAAAAACACAAAACCCTAAGTGAACGGTTGAGGCTGATTTTACAGCTCAAACCTGGGACAACAGGATAAAAGCAGGAAGCCATTCAGTCCCTCAAACCAATACCCAGCAAAAATCAAAATCAATCAATCTTAGCTTTTAGAGATTCAGTAGGCCCGCCAGCCTTAACAGTATTTTGGGAAAGGGTTCCAGATTATTTTCCACCCTAAGCCCAATAAAAAAAAATCCTGAATTATTAGTCTGATAGTAACTGGGTAACTATTGTTAATTGTAAGAGATAAAAAAAAATCTAGTTTACTAATTCCCCTTTCAGAAAGGAAATCTGCTGTCCTTACCCTGATCTGTCTCCAGAACCTGGTCTTCAGCTATGACCTAGCAAAACACTTACTTGTATCTAACCGCTAAAAAGCTTCAATGGATAGAGCACTGATCATGGCAAACACAGCTCTTTCAACCTGCAAAGTCCTCCTTACTAGCATTCAGGAGCTAGTGCCAAAATTGGGAGAGTTGTCTCACACGCTGGTCAAGCAACGGCCTGACATAGTCATACTTACAGAATGAAACCTTATGGACAATGCCACCATCACAACCCTCGATAAGTCCTGTCCCACCAGCAAGACAGACCCAGCAGGGGTGGTGCCACGATGATATACAGTTGAGACAGAGTTGCCCTGGGAATCCTCCACATTGACTCTGGATCCCATGAATTCTCATTCGGTCAAACACAGGGAAGGAAATCTCCTCCTCATTACCATGTATCTCCCGTTTCCCCCTCGACTAATGAATCTCCTCCATGTTGAATACCACTCAGGTGAAGGTCTGAGTTTAAGAATGTACTCTGGGTGGGGGTTTTCAATGCCTATCACCAAGCATGGCTCAGCAGCAGCATTACTGATGTAGCCGGTTGGGCCCTAAAGGACATAAATGTTAGCTATCATTTGCAACAGGTGGTGAGGCAAAAACATACTTGACCTCATCCCTACTGATCTGCAGGCTGTACATATGTCTGTCCAAGACAGTATCAGTAACAGCAACCCCTGCACAGTTCTTGTGGAGACAAGGTCCTGCCTTCACATTGCGAATACTCTCCGTTGTGTCCTGTGGCACTATCACTGGGCTAAATGGGACAGACTTCAAACAAATCTAGCAACTCAAGACTCAGCACCCATGAGGCGCTGTGGGCCATCAACAGCAGCAGAATTGTACTCCAGCACAATCTGTAACCTCATGGCCCGGCATATTCCCCACTCAACCATTACCATCAAACCAGGGGATCAACCCAGGTTCAATGGAGAGTGCAGGAGGGCATGCTAGGAGCAGTACCAGGTACAGCTAAAAATGAGGTGTTAACCTGTTGAAACCACCAAACAGGATTACTTGCATAAGCAGCAAGTGATAGACAGAGCTAAGCAATTCCACAACCAACGGATCAGATCTAAGCTCTGCAGTCCTGCCACATCCAGTCGTGAATGGTGGTGGACAATTAAACAACTCACTGGAGGAGGAGGCTCCACAAGTATCCCCATCTTCAATGATGGAAGAGCCCAGCACGTCAGTGCAAAAGGTAAGGCTGAAGCATTCGCAGCAATCTTCAGCCAAAAGTGCAAAGTGGACAATCCATCTCAGCCTCTTCCAGTGGTCCTCAGCATTACAGATACCAGTCTTCAGCCAATTCAACTCACTCCACGTGATATGAAGAAGTGGTTGAAGGCATTCAGTACTGCAAAGACTGTGGGCCCTGACAACATTCCAGCAATAGTACTGAAGACTTGTGCTCTAGAACTTGCCATACCCCTAGCCAGGTTGTTCCAGAACATCTACAATGCTGGCATCTACCCAACAATGTGGAAAATTGTTCAGGTACGTCTTGTACACAAAAAACAGGACTAATCTAACCCTACCAATTACTGCCCCATCAATCCACTCTTGATTATCAATGAAGTGATGGAAAGTGTGATCAACAGTGTTATCTAGCAGCATCTGCTCAGCAATAACCTGCTCAGTGATGCCCAGTTTGGGTTCTACCAGGGCCACTCAGCTCCTGACCGCGTTACAGCCTTGGTTCAAACATGCACAAAAGAGCTGAATTCCAGAGGTGAGGTGAGAGTGACAGCCCTTGACATAAAGGCTGCATTTGACTGAGTGTGGCATCAAGGAACCCGAGCAAAACTGGAATCAATGGGCATCAGCGGGCAAGCTGTCTGCAGGTTTGATTCAAACCTGGCATATAGGTTGTGGTTGTTGGATGTCAGTCATCTCTGTTGTGTGTGAGGATGTAAGGATGCTGGTATATTGAGTTTAAAAGAGAAAAAAGGAATGTTTAGAGGAATGGTGAATCGAGTGTTATCTGTAAAATAGAGAGAATAATGTTGTGGTGTGTACAGGAGAGAGAAAAAGCGGGAAAGTCGGGAACCCAAAGGAGATGAGCAACAGGGTAATTAAAGAGAATTATTAAAGGGTTAGAAGAATGGAGTGGATCGGATGAGAATTTTGAAACTTTAAAGTCATGAAATAACAGCTGACCTTTTCAATCCGGGACACAAACCAATGAAAAGTATTAGACTTAAATTCCTTTCAACACAACGCTTATTTGCAATTTCAGCCAATAAATAAATAAGTTTGGATTGAAAAGCAGGCGTTGCCTTGTGTTGGTGGCTTAGGAAACATGCCCAAGATCACAAAGACATATTGATCTCAACTGGCATTTAGCTTCAACTTTGCAGAAACCTCATCATTCCCAAAGCTCTCTTGGTCTCTTGTTGGGTTTAATTTTTGGGTGGTTCAGTGTTATCACATTGAGTCAAACATTGCTGATTAATCCTGGTAATGAGTGAGGGAACTCTGTACTGTTAGCTTGTTCATCAAGTGTGGAATTTAGGTTTTAATGAGGTTGGAATTGCCCCAGTGGTAGCTGATTGGCTTAGTCACATCGAATGAATGGGTAAACACAGAAAAATTAAAATATGTTCACAGCTGCAGCAAGCTCTTTGCCAGCCTGTTCCCTTTTCACTTTTCCTGTGCCTCTCAGAAACCATTTGGTCTCAGTTTGATAAAACTGAACCACCCAACTCCACAGACCCAAGTCTCCTTATACAGCACCTTCCAACCCCACAACCACTTCTATCTCAAAGGACAAGGGCAGCAGATATATGGGAACACCACCCCCTACAATTTCCCCTCCAAAGCACTCACCATCCTGACTTGGAAATAAATCGTCATTCCTTCAGTATCACTGGGTCAAAATCCTGGAACTCCTGCCCCAAGGGTATTGTGGGTCAACCTACAGCACATGGACCTCAGAGGTTCAAATAGGCAGCTCACCACCACCTTCTTGAGGGCAACTAGGGATGAGCAATAAATGCTGGCCCAGCCAGCGATGCCCATGTCTCATGAATTAATAATAACGAGTTCAACGCAAGAACTCCCAAACAATTCACATCAGAAACCGTTCAAGTCTTCAGATGTCCAAGTGGATCTACGGTTAAGATGATGGTGAAATCTATTGAAGTGGTCAGCAAGTTAACAGGAGAAAGAGACGCTGGTTTAGTGATTGATCTGAGTTTGTGAGAATGTTTAACATTTTGCCGATTCCTGCTCCCCTCCTGCTGGTGAAGCCAATCGCTAATCCTTGCTGCAGCTGACAATGTTCTGACCTCTCCAATGTTCTGCTATCTCAATTAGACACTCGAGGGCAATTCAGGAGGGAGCTCCTCAGTTTATCCCATCTCATTTTGACCTTGGAGATGTCCTGCTCCATCAACCTTGACCAGCATTTCTTAATTTAAAAGCTTGCATAACATTGCTAATGGTATAAGCTTCTATTTCTGGTTTATCTCTTTTAAACGTGCAGTGAAACATGCTGTGTGCCCAAGTCTATTAAGTGTTAATTAATAGCATTGGCCTTCACTGCAGTTAATTATCATGTTCTTGCACTGTGCACTCATCACCAACACCTTGAGAATAAATAACAGATTTAAATTTTAAATGTACAGCAATCTTAGAATCGTGACTTTTCTCTGCATAAACATCGTGCTTTGAAACTATTCCCTTTTAAAAACAAACTTCTATACATGTGAGATGTTGCACTGTCCGGAGATGGAGATATTTACTGACTGTGAGATTGGACTCACTGCTGAGTCTTTGGGGGTTGAGTGGACTTTTGCTGAAGTTGAATGTGGAAGTAGTTGTATGGACCCAGCTCTCTCACAGCAAAGGCTTTACTTCAATTGACCAATTGCAAATGAGGTTCCGATTCGAACTGAAGGGACGATCTCCATACCCATAGTGCCTTTCATAGCCACAGAACACTCGAAAGGCCATGGAGCAGTTATTGTTGTCACTGCTGCAGTGCACATTGCACAGCAAGTTTGCACAAACAGGGGAGAACAACCAAATAATGTGGACTGACTTTTACCAAAAATTGGCAAGTTATCAAACCTGGGGAGTTTCATGGAGGGTTTCTTGAGATTTCTCTGCTGCTCACCTCATATGAAAGCGCGGCGCTTTCATAGTGCTGAGTTTGCACTACATTGTGCCCACCAACAGCAGAAATATTTGCCACAACTGAGACATTCCAAAATTGGAATGCCATACCCTGCCATATCTAAATTCCCAGGTGAATCTCTGGCGTCAGGACCTGCCCTTCACAGTGTGTTGCTGCACTGTTCCGAAGGACACACCTGGGAAAGGATAGTTGGTGACCAGTTGTCCCAACAGGGACTCGGTGCTCCTGGTGGATTAGGGGTGAGGGAGCGCAGCTGCAGAGGAAGGTGGTCTCTTCCCTGAGGACCACCAAAAAAGATCAGTGCACCAGATCCTGCCAGCCTGGTCAAGAGCCACGACCTGGATCAGTGTCACAATCACATATTGCACGAATGCCCAGCAGAGTAGGAAGAATGTCAACAACTTTCTCCCCTCTCCCAGGATAACTGCTGCTCCCTCTCACTCACTATATCTGCCACTGCCCCCACCTCTCGCCCAGGCTCACGGTCTACCACTCGCCGGCTCACCTTTACAAGGGAACGAGGGGTGGGCAATAAATGCTGGGCCAGCCAGTGACACCCATATCCCATGAGTGAAAATATAAAAAAAGACTCTCACTACAGAATGGAATATCTTTCCTCAGTCGCCCTCACCACCCCCTCACAGCATTAACCCCTCGTGCCCTCTATGGGGTAGGATTCTGAAGGTACCATTCTGTCTGAAAATCATCCTCATGTTCTCACTCACTGCAATGCCTCTGCCCTCATGAATCATCATAATCCATCCTGTAGTTTCATAGTGACCTTTAGTTATCTGGAGCAGAAAGCCCCAGGGTCAAGTGTTGCCCTGTACCTGTACTATCGTTACTGCAACATTTGCCTGTAATTAAGCAATCAACATTTTGTGACGAGGAGACTCTTCTGGCCCTGGTTGGCCTCAACAGAAGGTGGTGTTATATGGCCCATGTTCTGGATATGGCGACCTAGTCTTCTGACTGCCTCCTTTAAATAGGGTTTGTAGCCGTGTCTCATCTGCACAAAGTTCATGGAGGACAAGTCACTGGGCACCTCCTGCATCTCTGCAGCATCACATGGGAACTCTGCTTTGGGAGGTAGCTCCACATCCACTGGAGGTGAGCTTTCAGCCAGCACACCCCTCATCCATTTCTGTGGAAACTCTTAGAGTCATCCATTGGCGAATATTTCCAATGATCTTGTGAGGGTAATAGCAGAAAGAAAGCACCTCCTCAGTCACACGATCATTCAGCAGTCACAGCACATGCAAATAACATTTGAACAGCATCCACAAAACATTGGGACATGGAGACCTCTGCCAAGGAACCAGAGGGATGGACCTTGTACATCATTTCCCTGATTCAGGCAGAAGCTCCTCAAGCCTTTTGGTGTACGTGCCAGCAATAAGGAAGACCTGGCCCCTGACCCCAAACCCCACAGTACCCAGAGCACTATAGGATAATGGTGTGGACCTTTTATGGTCCAATGTGTGAAGCGAGTAGCTCCTGAACCTTGGCTAGACTGTAGAATCCTGGAAACTGATTGTAACTTTGGCAATACAGGTGACTTTTCACAACTCACTTGACGTCCTGTGCCTAACAACCAATGCTAGAATTCATTTGTAATGTTGAATGATATGTTCAAGCTTGCTGTGGCCAGGATTTTTAGTCAGCGCATGCAGTTAACCCATGAGGCTCACATAGAAAATAGAAAGTAGGAACAGGAGTACATCCACTATGATCACGGCTGATCATCCGCACATATTTCCATATTTCTTGAGAGCCTTCAATGTTGTGGCCTCAACAGTTTCCCATGGCAGAGGCTCCACAAGCTCCCCACTCTGTGTGAAGGGCATCCTTCCTGTGTTTACCGTATCTATTCCTGTTAGAATTTTCTAGGTTTCTATGAGATACCTGCTCATTCTTCTAAACTTTAATGACTATAGTCTTAATTAATCCAGTCTCTCCCCATATGTCAATCCTGCCATCCAGGAATCAGTCTGGTAAATGTTCTTTGCACTCCCTCCATAGCCAGAACATCATTCCTCAGATATGGAGACCAAAACTGTACACAGTATTCCAGATGTGGTCTCATCAAGGCCCCTGTATAATTGTAGTAAAGACATCCCTGCTTCTGTTCTTGAATCCTCTCACTATTAACACCAACACACCATTTGCCTTCTTCACCATCTGTTGCACCTGCAATGCTAACTCCCGGTGACTGGGATCTGAAGACACATACAGCATTATGTGATCACAGATGGCTTTTACCTGTACTGTAATGTGTGTCTGTTAATGCTATTATCCTTTGAAGGACCTCAACTCATTCACAAGTAGCTCCCTTCACAATCGCAGCATGCTGTCTCTAATCCCCACAACCAACTTCGCCAAAGTCCCGACGACAGCAGTGGCCTGTGATCATCCCTGTTGACTTTCAGGGAACACACGCTTTGGACTGACCGTGGTCCAGTCCCTGACTCACTTGGAAGGAGAGCCCTGACAGATGAGTGGCGGGCTGCTGACCGACCTCTGTGAGGATCCCTCATTTCCAGCTGAGTTGCCGTGACTCACCGATCCCCCACACAAAACTGACCACTGGCCCCTCTCAGATTGTAAGGATATTGACCTCTGACCCATGTGCCGACTGATCGTGTCCATTCCCCTTGACTGATATTCTGCTGTTGACTGACTGTGCAGTACCCCTTGCTATGATCAATCATCGACTAGACCCCTTAGACTTTTAGGCACAGCCATTGGGCTAAAATGCCTGCAGTGTTTTTACTGCATTAGCTGCTAACACATGCTGTAGGTGGGACATTGATGGAGCATGGTCCCATGCAGTAACAGTCCCCACTGCCTTGACCGATCACTGCTCGCAAAACATAGAAACATAGAAGATAGGAGCAGGAGGAGGCCATTCGGCCATTCTTCACGATCATGGCTGATCATCCAACTCAATAGCCTAATCCTGTTTTCTCCCCATGACCTTTGATCCCATTCGCCCCAAGTGCTATATCCAGCCACCTCTTGAATACATTCAATGTTTTGGCATCAACTACTTCCAGTGGCAATGAATTCCACAGGCTCACCACTCTTTGGGTGAAGAAATGTCTCCTCATCTCTGTCCTAAATGGTCTACCCCGAATCCTCATACTGTGACCCCTGGTTCTGGACACACCCACCATCGGGAACATCCTCCCTGTATCTACCCTGTCTAGTCCTGAATTTTGTAAGTCTCTATGGGATCCCCTCTCATTCATCTGAAATCCAGTGAAAACAATCCTAACCTAGTTAATCTCTCCTCATACGTCAGTCCTGCCATCCCTGGAATCAGCCTGGTAAACCTTTGCTGCACTCCCTCAAGAGCAAGAGCATCCTTCCTTAGAAAAGGAGTCGAAAAACTGCACACAATATTCCAGGTGTGGTCTCACCAAGGCAACAGCCGTGACCAACTGCCTTCTTCTGAGTCTGTGAGAAAAGACAAGGAAAGACAGTCATTACGCTGAGGCTGTAAATTCTGAACGATGTGGTAATGTGCAGCAGCATGAGGCAGAGAAGCTGTGAGCAATGCAGCAGGGTCAAAGCGAGGGGGCACTAAGGGAGGAAGTAAAGAGACCTAAGATGCAGCCTGCTGCAATCTGGGAGATGGGTACAAGGTGCCTGGCAGCAGTATTGGAATGGAAAGTGTTGGTGAGCTGCAAAGTGCAGTATTGAAGTGATGTCTCATACTCTGTGTCAGCTGGAAATGTTTCATGATGAGATGCTGAGACAGGTGCATGACCAATGCCATCCTCTGTGGATGAAGCATACGTGGTGCATGCCCTGCGGTTTTGGGGAACACTGACCGAGACAGAGGTCCAGTGGAGCTTTGACTTTCATGTCAGGAATTGTCACTGTCCAGTTTCTCTCCACACCTGGGAACATAGTGAGCTGCATATAAATGAGGTGAGATTAGATAACAATAAGATGTTAATGATTACTAATAGGCCTCTTGTTACTCACAAGTGAAATTCCATTCTCGCCCTTAAAACAAACCTTAGATTGAAAATCAGACTGTGTTTTTTCTCTCCTAGTTGAGAAACTCATTTCTCTAGCGCTGCCACATTTCCACAAATGACTCACCAGCACTCACATGGTTCGGGGGCTGGGGAGGTTCCGTCTGGTGTTCAATTTCAATACAATGTTGGTTAGGGGATAACTATCAGCCAGGACACCATGGGAAAGCTACAGCTTCCCTGCTTCACGATGGTGTTCTATCAGATCATTCATGGCCACAGGGAGGCAAGATGGGCCATTAGATATCCAAACAGTACCACCACTCAGTACTACACTGGCAGCACTGGTCAAGTCTCTTCACTCCAGAGTCCAGACTTGAACCCAGCAGCTTTCAGGAACAGGTTACTCAGGGCTAAGATGACTATTCACTGAGCTGTAGTTGACACTTTATTCCAATTTACCATGTTAAGTTGTGCATCTGATTATTTTCTACCTTCATTTTTATGTTGTATGTCGTATTGTAAAACCTAAATAAGGTTTTGACAAAGGAAGAAATTAATCAAGTTTCATTTTGCCAACATGCCTGAGGGATGATGTTATAACTGATAATTACGAATTACTGGAAACATTAGATTGTGAAACGGACAGTAAGCACCAAACACAATCCTTAACCTTTATTAAATATTAATCCCTTCCATAAACTGAGTCTTCTGGCACTCTGGAACAATTGATCAAGGAAGGGCTCCCAAACCAAAAGTAAGCCAGACCTGTCTGTGCCTGATTGTTTGTCTATGAGAGGTTAGTTATTGTTGGGGTTTTTACTCACTCATGGGATGTTGGTATCACAGGCTGGGCCAGCATTTATTGCACATCCATAATTGCCATTGAGAAGGTGGTAATGAGCTACCTTCCTGAACTTCTGCAGTCCATTTGCTGTGGGTTGACCTACAATGCCATTGGGGAGGGAGTTCCAGGATTTGGACCCAGTGACATTGAAAGAATGGCGATATATTTCCATGTCAGGATTGTTATGGAGCAGACCAAACCCCCTTCAAATATATCCAGGAGATAACCTAGACCTGAACTTTTATTTTATTTAGAAGCAAGCGTAAGGTGCTGTGTCCTAGATATGGTTTGATTGGTTACACTAGTCAGCTTTAAGCAAAACACAGTTCATTCTTACCCCACAGTTAAAATACAAGCAAAAGAAAGAAGAATTTGTAAAATTTTAACTTGATAGAAAAACTTAACAGAATAATAACTACTAAACAGTATCTGTTCCAATATAGTAACATCCTTGGTAAAGGCAAATTCAGTAAAATAGAAACCGAAAGAACTGCGGATGCTGTAAATCAGGAACAAGAACAGAAGCTGCTGGAAAAACAAGGTGTGGAGCTGGATGAACACAGCAGGCCAAGCAGCATCAGAGGAGCAGGAAGGCTGACGTTTCAGGCCTAGATCCTTCTTCAGAAATGAGGGAGGGGTAGGGGGCTCTGAAATAAATAGGGAGAGAGGGGGAGGTGGATAGAAGATGGATAGAGGAGGAGATAGGTGGAGAGGAGACAGACAGGTCAAAGAGGCGGGGATGGAGCCAGTAAAGGTGAGTGTAGGTGGGGAGTTAGGGAGGAGATAGGTCAGTCCAGGGAGGACGGACAGGTCAAGGGGGCGGGATGAGGTTAGTAGGTAGGAGATGGGGGTGGGGCTTGAGGTGGGAGGAGTGGATAGGTGGGAGGAAGGACAGGTTAGGGAGGCGGGGACGAGCTGGGACGACATGTCCGTCCTGGGCCTCCTGCAGTGCCACAACGATGCCACCCGAAGGTTGCAGGAACAGCAACTCATATTCCGCTTGGGAAACCTGCAGCCCAATGGTATCAATGTGGACTTCAATAGCTTCAAAATCTCCCCTCCCCCTACGGCATCCAAAACCAGCCCAGCTCGTCCCCGCCTCCCTAACCTGTCCTTCCTCCCACCTATCCACTCCTCTCACCTCAAGCCGCACCCCCATCTCCTACCTACTAGCCTCATCCCGCCCCCTTGACCTGTCCGTCCTCCCTGGACTGACTTATCACCTCCCTAACTCCCCACCTACACTCACCTTTACTGGCTCCATCCCCGCCTGTTTGACCTGTCTGTCTCCTCTCCACCTATCTTCTCCTCTATCCATCTTCTATCCACCTCCCCTGCTCTCCCTATTTATTTCAGAACCCCCTTCCCCTCCCCCATTTCTGAAGGAGGGTCTAGGCCCGAAACATCAGCCTTCCTGCTCCTCTGATGCTGCTTGGCCTGCTGTGTTCATCCAGCTCCACACCTTGTTATCCCAGATTCTCCAGCATCTGCAGTTCCTACCAAAGCTGCTGGAAAAGCTTAGCAGGTCTGGCAGCATCTGTGAAGGAAAAAACAGAGTTAACGTTTCGGGTCCGGTGACTCTTCCTCAGAACCCAGTAAAATAGATGTTCTCATATGTGATTTTGCTTGAGACCAAGAGAAAAGAACACCAAGAGAAAATTCTGGTAGAGGGAGAGGAGTGGCAGCTTCCACAACCATCTTCATAACCAAATAACTGCGGGAAGTTAAACTAAAACCCTAGTTCTATGGGAGGCTGACTCCCCCCATTCATGCTGCTTCTATTGTTCCCACTTTAAAAAAACCCAAGGCCTTACAAACTGTTTACTTTATTTTCTTGGAAGAGACAGCCCTCCACCTATGGCTCAAAACCTCTCTTCAAAAGGTAAAAAACAGTAAAAGTGGACCTTTTAAAGCCACAGTGTCATTACAAGATGGTGAGTGGCTTACAGGGGAACTTGCAGGGTACAGTGTTACCAAGTAGCTGCTGCCCTTGTCCTTCTAGATGTTAAGTGTTCGTGGGTTTGGAAGATGCTGTCAAAGTATTTTGAGGAAATGGTGTAGGAGGAGGAAGTTGGACAGTGATTTGGCTTTGCCTAGTGCTGGAGAGGCTACAGGATACGAAACGTCAGCCTCTCTGCTCCTATGATGCTGCTTGGCCTGCTGTGTTCATCCAGCCCTGCACCTTGTTGTCTAGGATAGGAGACTTATTGACTAGTTGAAGGCTGTAGATGCCTAACGTTGCTCATAGCTGGGGGAGATAGATGTGTGGAGTTGAGCTCATAATTGGATCAACTATGATCTAATTAAATGGCACATCAAGCTCAAGGGGCTGAATGCCTTAGTCCCTACTTTGAATTATAGAATCATCTATATCAAAGTTGTGCAGTCTTGGGGTAATTAGCCCCTTTGCTGATCAGAACAACACGAACTGCTAAAGAAGCTGCAAAATTCATTAGGAATTTCCCGTGTGAATATTGCACATTTTTTTCAAATTAAAGTATTTCTCTAGTTAACCATTCTTTGTTAAGTGTTTGTTAATAAGGGGAATTCTGATTTTGGTGCATTGTTTGGTGTTCTATATTCAGAACATAGATCTAAAGCGAAAGTTACCCTCAAGCTCCATTATGTTACAAAGCTGCATCATTTCCAAGGCCAAAAACTGTCTCAATCTCTGTTATTGAATTTTTAAACAATTAAAAGTAATCATTACATTTAGAAAGCTCCATTGATAAAATTACTAAGTTTACAATTCTCATATACTTATTGTTGTAATGTGGACAACTTTGGCAATTTTTATTCAACTGATGTAGCTCTGCTCACTTACTTGGTCTTTCCACATCCCTTTGTAACTTCCTCCTTCAATCCACTCTACCTAACATCAACAAACATGAATAGACAATTCTCTTTGCTTTTATCCAGGTTATGAATATATGTGGTGAAAAGTTGAGGAACTTGATAACATCAGTTTCTCACCATTCAGAGAATAAATTTTATATCCCTCCTCTCTGTCTCCCACCTACCAACAAATTATCATACTGTATCACTACCTCATCTTCAGTTCTATGGTCCCTCATTTCCTCATGATCTCTTGTGCAGAAGTTTTACAAAAGCCTGCCAGTCAACTTCCATCAACACTCTCCTACCCATCACATGAGTGACTTGCGTGAAAGTATTGAGCCAGATTAATCAGGCATGACCTGCCCATCTGAAATCCACAGTGACTCTCTCTTTGATCAGTTAGTACTTGTCTAAATGCTCAGTCAACTTATCGCTGAGGACAGACTCCAGTAACTTGTCACAATTGATGTTAAACTGATGGGTATGTAGCTACCTGGTTCATCCCTCCCTTTTTAAATGTTGTGGAATGATATTTACTATTCCAGGGTGTCACAGTTGTATCTAGTGCATCTGCAATTTCCCACTCTGTTTCTTTTACTACTCTCAAATTTAGACTATCAGGTCATGGAGATTTATTTCTCTTCAACGCCACTATTTTCCCCATCATCATTTTTCAAAATATCTTGTCTTTAGTTCACAAAGCATTTCCTCATGATTTATTTTTCAATTCCCTTTAGCATCTGGTACTACCTTTCCATTCCTTCATTGTGAGAATAAAGACATAAACATTGTAAAGCCTTGAGCCTGGTTCGCTCTTCAATAAGATCTCAGCTGATTCTTTACTGCAGCTTCACTTTCCTGCCCTCAAAACCTTACTTCTCACCGTGTTCAAAAATCAGTTGATCTTGGTTTCGAACATACTTAAGATCTTTGTATCCACAGTCTCTGGAGCAGAGAATGGGAAGAATCAAAATGCCGAGTATTCATTGAACAAGTCTGCCATCTCATTATACTTCTTCATTGGGTGTACATTCTTTCTCAACGCATTTATTAAACAATCACTGCCAACTTTTCCGTCTCTCACAAGTCACTTTATATACCCACTTGGCACCACATTGGTCCCTTTGCTTCTTCTTCATAGCTTGACCAGTCTGCTAGATTTCTACTTTTCATTCAGATAAGCCTTTTCTTGTACTATCTCTGACCTCAGATGGCCACAGCTGCATGACTGTGCAAGAGGAATCATTGATGAGGCAAGTCTGATGTGTGTGGGTAAAAGTTCTAGAATCACCTCCAGACCATTGACCAGTCATGACTGTGAATGAGCTCTGCGTCACCTCAACATTTGGACATCCTCCAACATCTTCACTTCACTACAGACAACAATTCTTTCAGCTGATAGTAGGAACTGCAGATGCTGGAGAATCCGAGACAACAAGGTGTAGAGCTGGATGAACACAGCAGGCCAAGCAGCATCATAGGAGCAGAGAGGCTGACGTTTCGGGCCTAGACCCTTCATCAGAAAAGGATTTCACAAGTTTCAAAATCTCCCCTCCCCCCACCGCATCCCAAAACCAGTCCAACTCGTCCCTGCCTCCCTAACCTGTTCTTCCTTTCAGCTGTCTTTGTTTCAAGCTCTGGAATTCCTTCCCTAAACCTCTCTGTTGCTCTTTTTACTAACCCTTTTCTCTCTAAGATTTTAATTAGCAATTCTCTGGTTCCCTCCTTGTTTCATGTCAATGTTTGCCCAATGAATCTCCAGGGGGTGCACCTTGGAATAATGTTCCCCATATTGAAGGGTACTGTGTAAATGCAACTTGCTTTTGGTGCTTTTTTTACAATGGAGAGGATAGGGGAAGGGTTTGAAGGGCTGTAAGAGTGGACGTGGTGGACCAACATGTAGGACTGGAGGAGGAGGCAGGAATGGAACACAAATATTCCAGCAAATGGAATGATCCAATAGAATTGGTTTCCACTTTGAGATTCTCATCAACAGGCTTCTGAATCATAGAATCCCTTCAGTGTGGAAACAGGCCCTTCAGCCTGACAAGTCCACACTGAACTTGAGAGCATCCCCCCCGACAGATCCATCCCCCTATAATGCACACCTCAACATTACAGGCATGGCCAATCCACCTAGCCTGCACATCTTTGGATTTTGGGAAGAAACCGGAGCACCTGGAGGAAACCCACGCGCACACGAGGAGAATGTGCAAACACAGACTGTCGCCTGAGGGTGGAATTGAACCCAGGTCCCTGGTGCTGTGAGGCAGCAGTGCTAACCATTGAGCCACTGGACCACTGTCCACAAAGGGAGGATGGCTGCTATAATAATTCAATGCTCTTACTAGATTATATGTTAAAAAAAACTTATCCTCATCACTTTACTTTTAAATGTAGTCCCACAGAAGGACCAGTCGGATACATTTGGAAAGATTGTTTGTTCTGTCAGAGGAGGACAGATCTGAGAGCATCAAGTTAAAACAGTTCTCTGACATTAATACCCAAGTAACCTGCTTTAATTGTCCCTCAAAAAAGTGGCATTATAGGTCAAACGGGCAGTCATTATCTTTACAATTATGTTTATTGCCATGTGGATCCTTTGTTCTGGTTTCAGGAGGTTGTCAAAATTGATGCCTTTAGGCAGAAAAGAATTGTCCTTTCTCACTGTGTTGTACAGTCCGACGGCCAACATACACCGTCTTAACTTGGTGTTCCAAAGAAATTCTAACACATTCAGAAACCACAGTGCTTTCTAATTTTAGCTCACTGCAATTTTGACACACAAGGAAGGGGTGGAGGAAGGAATTGTAGCCATTTTCAGGTAGGAAGAATAAAGAATCATTTTCAAATTCCACATCAAATCATCATTCAATAAATTGAGAAAGGGTGAAAGGAAGCACAGGTATTAATGTGAGGTGCATTTAATGCAATGGGAATGTCAGATTGCCACTAAAAATTAATTTTAAAACCGCACCACTGCCTCTGTAGAAAGTGTCAGGTTAGGGTGAGGTGATAAATTTGAATTAACGCAGGGCTCAGTTTGGTGCAATGTTACAGAAGCAGGGTAGATGCTGCCACCTAGAGAACTTTTAATGAACAACACTTGTTCATTAAAAAGAATTAATCTGCGTTCCCAGTGAGGGTCGCAGAGTATTGTTTTCAGGGGTTGTTACACTTGACAATTCAAGTGGTCAATTTTCACACCTTCCCTTCCCTCCAGAGAATTGGACATCACCACGCCTGGCCAGTATCAACGAATCTGAATGCTGGCTGCAATTTAGGTCAGGAAACTGCTTCTAGAATGTGCCATTGCACCAATGCAGCCTGAGGTGTAGGGGCAAGAGATTAGAGCGTGAGTCACCTCCAAGTTACAACTGTATTCACAATAATCTTCAGCTGCCTCATTGATGACCTTCCCTGCATCATAAGGTCCAGAGTGGGGATGTTTGCCGACGATTGTTCAATTCCTTACTCCTCAGATACTGAAGCAGTCTGTGCTAGCAAGATCTGGACTACGTTCAGGCTTGGGCTGACAAATAGCAAATAATCTTCAACTACACAAGTGTCAGGCTATGACCGTCTCCAACAAGAGAAAAAAATCTGATCATCGCCCCTTGACATTCAATGGTGTTTTGATTACTGAATTCCCCACTATCAACACCTTAACAGTTGCCAATGATCAGAAACTGAACCGGACTCACCACATAAACACAGTGGCTACAAGAGCAGGTCAGAGGCTAGGAATACTGCAGCAAGTAACTCACCTCCTGACTCTCTAAAACATGTCTATCATCTACAGGACCCAAGTCAGTTGTGTGATGGAACACTCCTCACTTGCCTGGATAGGTGCAGCTCCAACAACACTCAAGAAGCTTGACATCATCCAGGACAAAGCTTGATTGGCACCACAAATATTTATTCCCTCTGTTTACTCCTCAGAAGCAGCAGTGTGTAACATCTACAAGATGCATCTCCAAATCCACAACCACTTCCAGAAGGACAGGGATGGTAGATGCATGGGAGGACAAACATAGTGACTGCAACAGTTCATGTGGGTGACTAACCTCCACCCTCTCAGAGACAGGCTATCACCACAGACCTTGTCAGGAACAGTCATATCCCACGAACAATTTTATAAACAATCTAGAACTACAAAATCAAACAGTTATAACTATCACTGGCATGCAGGGTCTGACAAGATGTGGTGCATACCTAAATGCTGAGCATGACCGGCTTATTTTTATTCATCTTGTGTTGTGTTTTACTTAATTTTGTACAGGTATTAAGAAACCCACTGGATGCGGCTCCAACAGTGACACCATATCACCCCCTCATGGTGATATGGCACATTGCATGCTGGAGTGGCAGAACATCTACTTCCTGTGGTTCTCGACATGTGACCTTCCCATTTATGAACCTGGATTAGTCATTGAGGCTTCAACACTGTAACAAACGCCCCCACTCTCACCCGTCTCAACCCCCATTTTATTGCTCAGTTATTTAAAGTGGCTGCTCTTAGTCTTGGGTTTCACTTCACTCTGACACTTCTCATCTTTAACAATCCAGTAGGAAGGCTTACAGGTGCTCTGAGGCCAGGCAAAGATCATGGATAGGGGCAGCTCTCAGGGTGGTAGTCGCCTATTTGCCTGTTTCTGTTTAGCATCTAGTCAAAGCCTAGGGCCAGGGAGAGACAACACAAAGCTTTGCATAACTGTGGGAACTCTAATTATTATTTTTTTCTGTTCTTTCATGGGACATAGGCATCTCTAATTGGCCCAGAATTTATTGCCCATTTCCAGATGAGGAGATCTTGGTCATCTGTCTTCTTGAATCACTGCAGTCCATTTAATGATAAATTTCCAAGTCAGGATGGTGGTTAACTTGGAGGAGAACTTGCAGGGAGTGGTATTCCCATGTAGATGCTGCCCTTGCCCTTCTAGATGTGGCAGTTGTGCATTTGGAAGGTGCTGTCTAAGGAGCCTTAGTGAATATCTGTAGTGCTTCCTGTAAATAGTACACACTGCTGCTCCTGAGTGTCAGTGGTGGAGGGGGTGAATGTTTGTGGGTTGCATTGTCCTGGAGTGTTGTTGGAGCTGTACTCATCCAGGCCAGTGGGGAGTCATCCATCACACTCCTGACTTGTGCCTTGTAGATGGTGGGCAGGTTTTGAGGGGTCAGGAGGTGAGTTACTTGCTGCAGGATTCCTGGCCTCTCATCTGCTCTTACAGCTATTGTGTTTATGTGATGAGTCCAGTTCAGTTTCTGGCCAATGGTAACCCCTGAACACCAAGATGGTGATAGTGGTAGATTCAGTGATGGTAACACCACTGAAAGTAAAGGGTATATGAATTGATTCTCTCTTAGAGAAGATGATCATTGCCTGGAAATTCAGAGGCATGAATATTGCTTGCCATTTGCCAGATCAATTCTGGATATTGTCCAGATCTTGCTGCATTTGAACATGGACTGCTTCAGTATCTGAGGAGTCACGAATGGTGCTGAACATTGTGCAATCATCGGCGAACATCCCCACTTCTGACCTTATGATGGAGGGAAGGTCATTGATGAAGCAGCTGAAGATGGTTGGGCCTAGAGAAACTCCTGCAGAGATATCCTGGAGCTGAGATGACTGACGTCCAGCAACAGCAACCATCTTCCTATGTGTCAGGTATGATTTCATCCAGTGAAGTGTTTTTGTCCTGATAGCCATTGATGCTAGCTTTACTCGGGCTCCTCGATGCCTCACTTGGTCAAGTGCAGCCTTGATGTCAAGGGCTGTCAGTCTCACTTCACCTCTGTAATTCAGCTCTTTTATTTATGTTTGAACCAAGGCTGTAATGAGGTCAGGAACTAAGTGGCCCTGGTGGAACCTAAACTGGGCATCATTGAGCAGGTTATTGCTGAGCAGGTGCTGCTTGATAGCACTGGAGATGACACCTTCGATCACTTTACTGATGATTGAGAGTAGACTGATGGGGTGGTAATTGGCCAGGTTGGATTTGTCCTGCTTTTTGCATACAGGCATACCTGGGCAGTTTTCCACAATGTTGGAATGTTGTAGTTTATTTAGAAAAGGCAATCCCAATCTTGGACATGGCATTGCAATACTATTGAGTGAAGAGTAGCCTTTTACTTGTGTGATTGGACGGAGAAAGAAGGTTAATGTGAGGAGAAGGAGAAAACCTAAACCAAAAGCTGCAGATAGAAGGATGGTAGCAAGCCAGGGGCCTCATTCTATTTTGGATAAAAAGAAAAAACTGCAAAATGAACATGAAGGAGCCTCTAACCCCCACACTTTAGTCCTTTCATTCACTCCTCAAAACCTAATAAGTTTCTAGATGTTCCTTCTCAAGAGATTTTGAAGGGTAGTGGGTGACAGTAATATCCAAACAAACCAAAGAAAGGATGGGACTCATGTCAATCCCTGTGGAATCCCCTCTCATCCTTCCATCATGGAACCAGATATCATAGGATTGAGATTGACTATCACCAAGTGATGGGTATTGCACTCACTTACACAGAAACTGCCAAATCCATTTGGTCCAAATAAAATTTGGACTTTCCAATTTTTAAAATGCTGCAACATGAATGTCAAACATTACAGAATTCACTTTACAGTCTTTTTTGAAATTACTTTGAAAATGTGTGACCTGTGCATCAAACTAAACGTCTGGGTTTTCTGAAATTGTTAACCTTCTTGTGGACACATTCTATTTTGGGTCAGTTTAAATTTGCTGTTTAGAATTATAAACATTATCTGTCTATACACATAATTTATTCATAGCACAAAATCCAGTCTGCTATCACATTGTCAAAATGACGATATAGTTTCAAATCAAGGAATTTTTTTTTAAAATCCATTTCCCAGATCCAAGCATCATTGGCAAACCTAGATTTATTGCCCACCCACAATAGACCTCTACAAGATGGGAATGAGCCACCTTCTTGAGCATTGCATTTAAGGGTGCTCAAGGCTGCAAGTTCCAGGATTTTGACCCAGTGACTGTAAAGGAATGGTGATACATTTCCAAGTCAGGATGGGATATGGCTTGAAGGGGATCTTGCAGATGCTGGTGTTCTGCTGCAACTGTTGCCTTTGTCATGGGTTTGAAAGCTGCCATTAAAGGAACATTGGCAAGTTACTGTTGTTATGGACCAGACCAAATCCCCTGAAAATATATCAAGGAGATAGCCTAGACCCTAACTTTTTCTTATTTTAAAGGTAAGTATAAGCTTTGTGTTCCAGATGCAATTCACTTGGTCAAACTGCTTAAGTTTAAACAAAACACCACTTCATTTTTCCAGAATAGTTAAAATACAGACAAAATAAAAATAAAAGAATTGGCTTAACTATAACTCTATTGAAATGCCTAACAATATAATATATACAGTAACATCCCATAAGCACATCCTTGACAAAGGCAAATTCAGTAAAATAGATTGTCTCACATGCAATTCTAGCAGCAGGAAGACAACCCCAGCTTTTAGCTGTAACACAGAGAGGAAAAAGAGCTTCCCCATCCAGTGTTAGGACCCCAGCAACTGCAGAAAGTCAAAACTAAAAATCCTGGTTCTGTGGGAGTTGACCTCACCCATTCAGGCTGCTTCTATTGTTCCAACTTTTAAAAAATCCCATGGTCTCACAAGCTGTTTATTTTATTGGCTTTGAGCAGACCACTCAGTACCTATGTCTCAACCTTTCTTTATTAAAAATAACCAGGACAAAATGCCCCCTTAATGCCTTAGTATCATCATATCCTCCCCGCATAGAAAAAGAGCTATGATATACAAAGATGGCTTTGTTTTTAAAAACCTTAGTTTTACACCATTATTACACTACTATATATATATGTTACATTGACTCTAAGTCTGTAGATATTCACTGCTACATTCTATTTCAGTCCATTTTTCTCCCACCACCGAATGCCCCCGTCTAGGTTCATTAAGTCACATCAATGTGTCAGCAATTACATTCTCTCCTCCTGCCACATGTAGAATGTTCAAACTGAATGGCTGTAATAATAAGCTCCATCTAAACAGTTTGGTATTTTTATTCTTAAATTTTCCCAAAACCTTTGATCAGTTTATACAATTGTCTCAGACACATTACTGGCAATATAAATGTTGAAATGTTGCAACACCAACACCAAGCTCAAGGTCTCCTTCTCAATTGTGGAATATTTCTGTTGATGATTATTCATTTTTTTTTGGAAAAATATCCAATAGGCCTTTCTATCTTCTCACTGTCTTCTTGCAAGAGTACAGAGCTAACACCCACATCACTTGCGTTGATAGCCAACTTGAATGGTTTTGCATAATTGCGTGTGGCTAATACTGAGGCTATGGTTAACACAGCCTTCAGGCTGTCAAAGATAGTAGGAACTGCAGAGGCTGGAGAATCTGAGATAACAAGGTGTAGAGCTGGATGAACACAGCAGGCCAAGCAGCATCAGAGGAGCAGGAAAGCTGATTTTTTTCTGAAGAAGGGTCGAGGCCCGAAACATCAGCCTTCCTGCTCC
>NC_063363.1:4006811-4106945 GCF_021869965.1 Rhincodon typus
ACAGTGGGATTGGTTTAGTTTGGGATTATGGACTGGTTGGACCGAAGGGTCCGTTTCCGTGCTGTATGACTCTAGGATTCCTTTGCAAAATCGAAAAACTTCAGAATTGCTGAAATCCTTTTCATATTTAGGGGTGCAATTCTATTTTAATGTAACCCTATGTCACTCCTGTACTTGTCAACCTCTGTAGGTCTCCTGTCACTAACACAATTGATTTTAACATGTTTTTTAATTCACCCTCCCTCCCTAACACTATGGCTCATCTGACAACCCCACGTCTTTCACAATTCACACAATACTCATCCCTCCCTCCCCCACATCCATCGTTCCATAACCAGAGCTGTTCAGGCAGATATTAACAGAGCCTCAATCATCACCCTCTTTACCTAAATTATTTGAGTTTACTGCATCTCATGACTTTCAAAACCCTAAGATTTCTCCACCCATATTTTGACATCTTTCTCAAATCCTTTCATTGCTCATTACCACTGCATTCCTCTACTCTCCCAGTAAGTACTGTTTAATGTTTTGCTAATATTAAAGGTAGAATAGCAAGTGATAATTGTTTATAAACAAGTGTTCAGATGTGGCACTACACTGGTAGTTTACCAGCTTTGTACAAGAGGAAAAATGACCAGTTTAAGCCAAACTCTAAAACATCCCTGGAATAGATTAGTGTCTGTTGGGAGAAATACAATAACCTGGCAGGAAGAGTTAAAAGAGGTATCAATTGCAATGCAGATGCTCAGGGTGTAAAGCTCATATGGATCTTGCCTGGTTTGCACTCCTCTCAAACATAGCTCAAAGCACTAACAGGCCAGAGTTCATGAAACACTGCGTCAGCAGTGAGTGCCCATTATGGCCAAGAGCCAACTGCATAAGCAAAGATGTGTTTCAACAAAGTGCAAGAATACTTCATTAGAAACAATTCTTTTGAATTTCAATATTACTAGACATTTACAAATGGACAGGAGATTTGTGGATTCTGCGTCAACAGCAAGATCTGAGAAGTTAATTCCAGGAAATGTCAATTTCAGCCCTTCAAACAAAACACAAGTTATAGCAAAACCCAGATTGGGGCCGCTCTCTCTCCATAGAGCCAAGATTGTGTTTTAAGGTGTAAATATGCACATTGGTCCCAGATGTACAGAGAGGTTATACTGTAGCCAAGTACAAAACAAAGAAATACCAGACAGGTAAAGATACACTAGTCTGCCCAGACTGTCTCATCCAACTGCAACATCTATGCATTATACCAAAAGTCTTCTTTGCCATACCCTGCACTTCCTCATCAATACCCATGAGGGGTGAAAAACCACATCAAAAAAACCTGAGGACACGTGAGAAAAATAAAACAATTGGAAAATGCCAATACAATCCATCTGGATGAGCAAAACTACTCCAGGCTATAGGCCATGACTTCCTTCATTCCATATCTACCTTTCTATACCAAGATCTCTGCTTCAGATGGTTAACCAGGCCAGCTTCCTCTCTGAAATATATATAGCAAATTAGCACTCACCAGACTGCTCAGAATTACTCTTGAACTGCTAAGTCCATCAAAATAAACTTGCCACAATCCGGTCCTTCCATGATTTTATGAACCCTAATCAAATCATTATTCTACATTAGGGAAGTATAGACACAGAGCCATATCCAAGTCTGAACAACTGAACTTGGGATTATTTTTGTGGTTTTCTGAACTTTTTCTGAAGCCTCAATGTCACTCACTATGGCAGGGGGATGGGGGGCAAAGCTACAATTCTAATTGAAGCTCACTCATGTACTAAATGGTACATTTCACATTGCAGTGAATAGTGCATTGAATTCAGCCTACTATGTAACGTTTCAACTGAAACTTCATGATATAACTCTCCCAATGGTTTTGGAGCAATACATCAAGATACTAACAGTTATTCTCAACAGTCTTTAATTGTGTTCCTCATAAGCTGAAAGTGAGCTTTCTGTTACATCTACTCACTTGCATAACATTACACTTCTCCAAGTTAAATGCCTTTTGCCAAATCAGGGCCCATTTTGTCCGTTTACATCTGCTTGCATTTAGTTAACGTGTTCCACTGTTGCAAGGTCTGCAAACCTGCAGAGCATTACCACAAAACCTTTGCCCAATGTTTTTAACAGTTTATAAAGAATTATGGCCCTAACACAAATCCCTGCAATAACATATTGAGGCAACTTCTGAAATGGTTTCTGGAAATATGGACAGACAATAAACACAGGATAGTTACAACATAAAATGAGGCCATTCAGCCAGTCATGTCCATGCAGAGGCTCTCTACAGAAGCAGTTCACTCATTTCCGCATCCCTTCCTTTGCCATGCATCCGTATCTTTTTTCTCAGATTATTATCCAATTCTCTTTGAAACCCATGATTGACCTTCACCACTTTCAGACTGAACCTAACTACTCCCTGTGTAAAATAACTTTAAAAAGATAAGCCCTTCCCCTAATGGGAACAGTTTGCTCCACCTCCCATCTTTTTGCAGACTCCTCGTGATTTTGAAAACTTCTTTCAAATCTCCTTTAAATCTTCTCTCCAAAGAGAACAGCCCCAGCATGTGCAATCTATTCATGTAACTGAAGCTCCAGATCCCTGAAGTCCCGGTAAATCTGTGCTGTACCACGTCAAAGCCTTCACAGGCTTGCTAAAGTGTGATGACCAGCACATGCTTCATCATCTCTTCATAACCCTTAGGTGAATATCATAAGATGGCATATTAAGGCAATTTACAGAAAACAGTCTAACAGTCCAAGCAAACATCACAGAAGACATATCAAAGGATAATAAAGAATGACTAAATTAAAGTTGGAGGAAGCACATTAAAGCAAGCAGAATAAACAGATTGAAAAGAGACAATTAGAAAACTACCTGGAGAAAAGACGGGCTTAGGAGATAGGAAATAGGGACATGGTGAAGTTGGAAGAGGAACTGCTGATCTCAATTTAAATCAATGTAATAGGAACCTGTTAATCCTGAGATTCACTTATTCCTAGCGCACATTATTACATTGGTTACACGCTGTATCAGAATGGTTTGGAGGCTATTTTAATATTGTGAAACCTTGGTTAACTTCAGGGGCTGTAAATTGCCCCATTTAGACAATGAGTGAACACATTGCACTACAGTGATAAATGTTTGAATACTGAGGGTCACTGTCCAAGGCTGAGGTGACAAATGGTTGCTGTATAACAGGCAATGGAACTGCTGAGATTTATCAATTAAATCAAAACTTATTTTTTTCAGGAGAGAAGGGGAGAGAAAAGGTACAAGGTGGAAGAATGAAGTATTAAGAAGTGACAATGGTAAAAAGGCAGCAGCTGGACAGGAAACTAAAACATCAAAACATACAGGGCAATAAAAGGCAATGACAGGAACAAGCTACCTATGACAATACTTGCAAGTTACTGATCACATCGAAAATGAGAAGACTTGAAAAATTCTTGACCCAAGTGAGATTTATTAAGTGAAAAAAATTCACATTTAAAGCACATGGCACCCCTTCCAAAAGTGTACAGCAATTGGTGATTAAAGAATTCAGAGGTTTGTTACACAATTTGTCCAACATTCTATTAGTGCAAAGTCTCACAGCACAACAGCCTGAAAATCAAAAACAATGAAAAATCTGAACCTGATTTCTTCAGTACCATCAATATGGTTGATTTCTGGCACAGCTATGCTTAATTCAAGGTTTCCTTTGTTGCATTTATTTTTACATAGAACATCATGTGTGACACTAGACTTGTGTAGTCATTATATAGGAGGTACCCTCCACATTCCCATGCAAACAGTCTACTGTGCTGTAATTAAACACTACCAAACATAAAAATAGATCCACAGCAATATTTCCCAAAATTTACATTTTTTAAAAACATTTTCCATTTATACAAAACACCCCATCGTTGTACATTGTGCATTGTACAATCTGCAACTTTGGAATTTGATATGCATTTTCCTTCTCTACAAGTTGAAGCAATCAATTTTTTTTTTTTTTTTTTACAAAAATGAAGCAGAACGGACACACCAAAACCACTCAGGTTCTGGTGGCTGGCTGATGGAGTTGACCATGTGTATCCATATGTGCAATTCAAACGTTGGAATCATTGAAGGCTGATGCACAAAATTACAGACCACTTAAGTTTTACTTAGTAAGGCAGATATGGCAGAATGATTAAAGGCTTTTAAGCATTTTCTTAAAACAAAACTCCAGTTTTAAGGCAAGAAAATTAAATGAAAACACAAAACTTTAAAAAGTAGTACCATATGTTAAAACAAGCAGCCCTGCTGGACTTCCCCTCCATGCACCCAGCAGTAAAATAGTACATTCATGTGACTTAAATAAAATGCAAACAAATTATAGATCAATAAAAATGGCTCCATTTCAGATAGTAACTATAACACAGACCTAAACACTACCACATAGTGAAGCTAAACTAATGCAAGACAGCAGGTTGTCAGCAATCACACGATGGCTTGCCAGCTCAAGAAGAAACACAATTACCAAAAGAACATTTTTTTTTCCTTCACATAATGCACATTTGGCAAAATTCCACACAAGTTGTGATCAAGTTCAACATTACCATACAGTAGGGAAATGACCAAGGCTGTGTGTTAGTGTGATCCAAACTATATACTTTGATATTTTTGAAAAGGGAGGTGAATTTTCAAAATTCTTTTGAGATATTTGTCCTCAGATATTTGCTTATATAAGCAAACCCATTCATTTGAGCAAAATTATAGTTAAGAGACTTGTCATATGTAAGTTCTTTTTAATAGTTTACAGCTATGCTCAAGAGGCAAAGTGACAAAAGCTCTGATTGACAGAAGTATGAATTACTAGTTAAACCAAATCTACTTTCTGAAATCAAGAAACATGCTAAAAGAAACAACTGCAATTCTCTGGCCAGTTCTCTATTTGTGACACATTATTTGCTGGTTTGCCAAAATAGAATTGAACAGTAAATGCTTTTTCACAAGGGACATTAGAGTTGTTCGACATTTCATTGACAATTCAAATTATGTAAACATATTTGGAGAATTACATTACATGGTTAAGAGGGTATAAGGGAAATCATCTATATTTGATGTGGGCAGTTCAGGTTTTTTTCCAGTAAAAATATGACTCAGAACTACTGAAGAACCACGAAAACCTGGAATAATGATGATTCTAAATCCTCCCTCAACAAAGTACAATTATGAAGGACTATATTGGAAAATTCTGTAATTTAGTTTGTTTGGTCTGACAAAAAGCCAACTGCAATTTAGTTGTTAGAAGAGGGAAGCTTGACGATCCAACCAACAACGCTTTAAGAACTGCAACCATCATGCACACTGTAATTAAGAAACAACCAGGACACCATACTTTAACAGATTTCGCATTTGGCCTATAGTGAAGGCATAAATGCTTCTTCATCCTTTATAGCTGGGGTTGAATGCTAGAGAAAACAAAACTACAGCCCTCTGAATGTTTTTGCAGTGTGACTCATGGAATATTTGGTCCAGTGGAGGGAATTAGTACCAGCTTGCAGCGTGTTGGGCATCTGTATAAAATTTGGGGAACTGTACCCTTCCAAACATCCTTTAGCAACAATAAAATAATTACATTCTTACTAATGTTGAAACCATGATCAGAAAATGACACAGAATTGGCAACTCCCAGCAGCCTTGTAGCAGGATCAAAACTGAAGCTGCACTCTGTTTCTGATGGCCAAGCTATTATCATGCCTCACCAATTAAAATCTAAAGCTTAAAATGAACTCAATCATTTTGTTTCAGTCATCATTTAATCATGTATCATTACATTACAGTCTCCATTATGAACTATAGACAATTAAAACCAAACCTACTAAATTCAATCTATATGTCAATTCAAAAATATAACCACTGAATTTATAATGTCTCACTGTAACAAAGATTGTTTGATTTTTCTAAAATGAGAATTTAAAAGCATAAGTTTGCCAAATGCAACTTACTGATGGTCCATGAACTTATCCCAGTTAAAAGGATGAAAACAATTTAATTTCACAGTTATAGTCCAGGTGTTGATGTGAATCATAAATTGTTTGGACAGCATATTGAATTTTGGGGCGGGTGAGGTGTAGGGACGCAAATAGAGACAGACAGAATGAGAGTGAGTGCGCTTTGATGGCTGTAAGAGAATAATAACAATCTTTTAATGAACAGTTCTATTTCAGTTATTAGTTGGAGTTAATTGTAAGACAAACAGGACTGGCACATTTGTTTTGACCTATCTGCTCACACACAAGTTCCTGGGCTACCAAGAAATCCTGCAAAGGACACAAAGACTTATTTCTGCCAATTCTGGCTTCAAGCCAACCAAAAGAACTGTTGCTCCAATGCCATCAATTAGCGGGCAATTGCAAGCTCTTCAGACAACCGCGTCTAGCTCAAAAGTGCAAGAGACTGGCTTATACACAGGTTTTGTGGCTGAAGAGAGATTCTAGAAGATGATTAGATCCAAAAAAATATACTTTGGTTAATGTTTTCAAGAACACATGCAGTTGGATTAAAAAAACTGAAGGTTTTAAGAATATTAAATTATTTCATTAAATGATGGAATTTGACGTCTGAGTGAAGACATCAGGAACACATACAGAACATGAACTCATCAGTTTTCTTTTTAACAGAAATTTGGGTATCCCTTGAAAAATAAAATGTTCCACAATGAAGAAACAAGACTTGATTCATGTTTGTTTGTCTGTCTATTTGTGTCTGACTGTATGTGAGTTTAAGGAGTTATAATTTCAGCTAGCAGAGTTGTATGTTAACAAAGTATGTTAAAAAAAAAAAGTATGTTTTGCTTAATTGTGGTTAGAACCAGTTTCTTTGTAATAAATAGCAGTTTCTTGTTTAGTACAGAAGCCTGGTCAGAGTTTTCTGTTAACCTGATTCCATCAGACAGGCAAATTGGGAATTTGAGTACTCTAATTAAATCTTTAACTTCTGTGACAACCTCATGAGTAGCGGGGCTCAAGAATCAGTGCACTTTCATTAGTGACACTGTCATGACATTGGCAAAAGAGTCAGTAGAAAGATACAGAAAATCTTATTTCCTTTTTAAAAAAATGGCGAGTTACAATGATCTGGTACATGCTGACAGAAATAGATTCAGCAATAACTTTCAAAAAGGCATTGGTTAAACTGTCAAAAGTAGAAAAAAAAAATTAATGGACTTCAGGATTAATTGGATGGCCCTTTCAAAGTGCAGCCCCATGTTCAATGATTTCTTCTGTACAGAATCATTTTAGGATTGAATCTGGCATACAATCAAGTCAGCAACCCAAGATGTTTTTGTGAAACTGAGTTTTGTTAGGATATGCATTAACTATATTAAAATTATCATGATTTAACAGTAGACACCACAGGACTTCAAACTGCAAGCAATGTAAATTTAATATTATAGCAGACTGTATTTGCAACCTTTGTGTTGTTGGAAACTATTCTGCAATTTGCCAAACACCCTCTCTTTTTATATAGATTATTTGATCAATTTGATGTGAAAATATTGACAGAGTATCAAGTTCAAACAAAGAAATAGTGAAAATATTAAATGCACTGCCCCACTGAACTACTCAATTTCCATAGAAGGTTCTATTGCATAATGGATCAGATTTTCCCTTTTGGTACTTAAAAACTATTTTTAATTTTAAATTAAAATCATTGAGCAAATTCAATCATTGTAATAACTGTATAATTGTTAACATCAGTTGTGTGACTTTATTTTATTTCATTAATGATGCTATAGTTTTTAAAAAGTGATTTAAATCAATATTGATGTCTTGGAAAATCAGATTTGATATTGAAACCTAACCTTTTTGTGTATGCAATGGCATCTACAGACCATCAGAAAGAGAATCTGCAGCTGTAACATCCACCAAACAAATAACCTGAAAATTAAACGGTGCCTGAAGGCGAACAACACAAGCACAGCTGTGCAAAAGCCTACAGTCAGGGACCAGGACTGCACTATTTATCTTGCATTCTTACCTAAGTATTACAGCTTACTGCAATAAATTTTAAATTTTGGTCCATATAAAAATAATGTATTGCAACTCAGAAAAGTGCATTTTTTAAAAAGGGTTTTTTTTTCTGCTCCTGAAACTTCTTCAAAGAAATCTTGCACTGCTTGTACGTGGCAAGGTCTTCATGCAAGTACCATCGGCACATCATCTGAAAAACCGTTAATCAATGGTGCATCTTCATCATCGCCTAAAGCAGGAGAAATTTAAAACGCGACTGTTCAGTGAGTGAAAAACAAATCAATAAGAAACAAAATTTAAAAATCCATTCCTCTGTCCCATTCACCAATCATTTGAGTTCTTCAGTGCCAAAGGCCCCATTTCAAACTGTTTAAGCAACCAGTCTCTGCACCATTTTGTACATATCTTGAGCGCAATGAAAGGTCAATTTCCCAATCTTATTTTATGCCTAATACAGAACTGGGGTGGGGCACGGAACTGAAGCTACCAGAACAGCAGGTAGACAGGCTGAAATCACTAGATATTCTTTCCCATCTATATGCAGCTCCTGTTTTCTGGCAGTTTGAAAGTGTAGAGCATATTTAGTAATTCTTTTTTGGGAAAAAAACATTCAGTTGTTGCTTTAGAGGGCCTTGATGAGAAAGATATGGTAATTTACGACTAAATATGCCCAAATAGTTATTGGCTCACCTGCTCAACTGGACTTTACAAGGGTGAAATAAGATGAAGTCCCACATTTTAATTCAATCTGATAGATGGACTCTAATGTCCTTCTTTAAGATCATGAGCAATAAGAGGGGCGGCATGGTGGCTTAGCGGTTAGCACTGCTGCCTCACAGCATCAGGGATCCGGGTTCAATTCCAGCCTCAGACAACTGTCTGTGTGGAGTTTGCACACTCTCCCAGTGCCTGCAAGGGTTTGCTCTGGTTTCCTCCCACAATCCAAAGATGTGCAGGTTAGGGTGGATTGGCCATGGGAAATTGCCCATAGTGTCCAGGGATGTGCAGGCTAAGTCGGTTAGGCATGTGAAATACAGAGTTACAAGGATAGGGTAGTGGGGGTGGGTGTGGGTGGTTTACTCATCAGAGCATCAGTGTGAACTTGATGGGCCAAACGGTCGGCTTCCCACTGTAGGGAATCAAATGATTCTATGAAGAAGAGTAGACTATAGGATACCACACACCTTCTCGACCATTTAATAACTTCATTGTTGATCTTTTATCCTCAATTCTAACTCAATGCCTGATTTCTGCATCACACCATTCTATTAGTATTCAAAAATCATCAAGCTCAGCCTTGAATATACTCAGCTGTATATCAGTCATGCTCTGTTCTATTTGTCACTATATTATTCTTCCGTTATTAGTTGTTGTAATCCTCTAACAGCATTGTGATTGTACCTACACTAAAATCGGTCAGTAGCGGTTCAAGAAGGTGGCTCACCACTACTTTCTCAGGGGCAGTTAAGGATCAGCAGCAAATGCTAGCCTTGCTAACTTTTTTAAAATTCACTCATGGGATGTGGGCATCATTGGCTGGGCCAACATTTATTGCCCATCCATAGTTGCCCTTGGGAAGGTAGTGGTGAGCTGCCTTCTTGAACCACTGCAGTGCATGTCCTGCAGGTAGACCCACAATGCCATTAGGGAGGGAGTTCCAGGATTGTGACCCAACCACAGTAAAAGGAATGGTGATATATTTCCAAGTCAGGATGGTGAGTGACACTTCACATTCTATGAGAAAATTTAAAAAAAAAAAACTTAGCATTCAAAGCAAAGTTCTCCTTCATCTCAGTTTTAAATGAGCATCCATTCAACCCCAAGTTTACAACCCTTCTCTCTAGCATTTATAACCAAAGAAATCAGTCTTTCAGCAACCAATATGTTTAACCCTTGCAGAATCTTATGTTTCAATGGAACCCTCTCTCATTCTTCTAAACTGGATAGTATACAGGCCTTGTCTATTCATGGGAAAATCAAAGTCAGGAATCCAAATGAACTTTTGTTCGCTACCACCTCAAGGCACAGACATTCTGACTTCTTAACTTTTAAGTCAACCAAGAACCTAAACTGGAAAAGTTCTATGTTACTGTTGTCAAAATGAGTGATATTGCATAGAATCCAAGGATTCTGCCAGCAAGTCTGCCAAAACCTTTGAATATTCTTTTGCAATGTTTTATGCTAATCTCAGTTTTAACATCTCGAAGCACCACTGACACAGCAGTATTGGCTCAGTGCTGGAAGGAACCTCCAAACAGATTTTGTGCATCCCCAGGAGTAGAGATGGAACCCACAGCACACGGAACCAAAAATGCTAATATTGAACCGAGACACACACAAAAAAAAAGAAACAAAAAACAACAGTAACTTCCAGATTTTCAAGAACCCAAAGTACGTTATAAGCCTCAAGACAGAAGTTCGGCTCATTGGAACCGATTTCCAAAACGTGGAACACTTTACCAAAGAGCCTGTATCAACTGACTGTTATGCATAGCCACGATAAGGCTGTTTTATGCATGTAATCTCTTAGTTTAAACTGACAAAATCCTTACCTAGCTCATCACCTGAAGAAAACACAGCCGATCCTAGTCGAGAATTATAGTGACTATTGGCAAAAGCTGTGAAACTGTTCTGGAGCCTTCGATGACGAACATATAACACAATAAATCCAACACCTAACATCACCAGAAGCAGGAACATTACTGGTACCACAATGGCTGCTACATCTGTGGATTTGGGATTTTTGGAAGCTGAAGGATCTGTAATTTGGAAAGAAAGAATAAAATAAAATACTAAATGTCATAAACGGTATTCCAATTTAGAGATTCACCTGGAAAGAACTTCAGCTTATTTTTAAAATCAGTCAGTAACGTGACCCCAATCGAAAGTCAAAATATAGAGTACACGTAAAACATTAAGTTCAACAAACAAACATCAGGTCAGTCAACAGCTGAAAGTAAAAGACAAGTTATTTACCGACTGGGACTTTGCATCAAAATTGGCATTCTAAAAATGGGTGATACTGAAGATGTGAGCTTCTCTTTTACCTTCATATTATCCAAACTGTTAAATCAATAGTTCTTCCACGTTTCCTGATTTTGATTTTTTTTAAAAAAAATTTTTTAATAACAAAAATTAAGTCTATTAAGCAAATGCAGACTAACACCAAGAGGCATTTAAAATTTTTAAATTGTGGCCTAAAAACTTCTCCCATATGCTGTCTCCTAATTATACTTATATTCTTGTCCCATGGTTATTGCATAAAGTTGGGAGTCATTTTCTAGTTTTGTGTAGTCGACAATCTAATAAGTTATTCTTAAATCACAAAGAAATGAAAATCAGAAATGCATAACACATAATCAGCAGACTCAAATCAGAGATTATCAGATAGTGAACAATTCTCGTGGCTTGACAGTTCAACTCTGTAGCTCAAAACCACTAGCCATTTGCTTTAAATCACACTGTTGTGTGGAAATCCTGACATTGTCGACCATCTTAGACAACTGAATGAAGGCAACATGGCCACACATTGAGTGGCATCACTGAAAATAATGTCAACTCTAGATGAGCCAGAGGACAGTTCTAATATCCACCCAGGTCACTGAGCAACCTGCTATGTGACATACATCCTGTTTGCATAGCTTCCCAAGGGCACTGCCTTCACTCAATGAGGGCAAAGGCTTAATAACCAGGGTGATCCAAGCTCCCATGCAGATACAAAAACTGACTTCTATTATAAGGAAACTCCAACAGTTACTGTATGTTGGAAACTCTGCGCTGTATAATTTAGAAAACTGCATCACAGAAGCACCGAGTAGAACTATTTAAACCTATGGAAACTGCTTACAGTTAACAATTGGATCTTGATCTTTACTGTTCTCTTTAATGGGGTGTGGTTTTAGACAGATACAGCAACAAATTACAAAGGTATAAATAATGTACAAAATGTGAAGTGAATTTTAGGATGTAGCAATTGCAAAGCTTTCCCAGATAAGAAATGGAGTATGTAGATCCATCATTAAGCAATTTTGTAGAAACTAGCCCAAGTAAATGCAATGAATCTGTCCGCTTAATCAAATATGATACATTAATTTGCCAGCAAGATTTAACAGATCCTGGTTGAAGTTAGAACAAGTAATGAGTTACACAATTACATTGGAAAGACTTCACTTTAACTAAGATTTGAGGTGTGCATTTCTGTCAGTAGTTCAAGATAGATGTGTGAACTGTGATAAAGCTAAACTAAAAATGAGTGGTTGACTGGTGGGGGAGGGGGTGGAGGAGAGCAGCTCAGTGTGGAAATCCTGACAAATGCTGATAGATTTAAAACAGAACATTTAGATTATGATCCAAAAATATCTAGGATCAAAGCAGTGTGTAAAGTAGTTGAGTAAAACTTTTGTCATTTTTAATTTGCTGACAAAAATACAATGAAAATTCCTGAAGTCTAAACTAAAATGGAAATTACCATTTAAGATAAACAAAGCAGGTAAAATTGAAAACCTCTACTAGGGCTAAAATTCTAATCAGCAACATACAGCTTTACAAACATTTGCTGGTAAAGGAAAATATTTTGTTACCGCTCTCTCTCAAGGTTCAGTACATTGTTGCTCAGCATTTGTGCTTTTCAGTGGACAGAAATGAAGCAACTTGTTTTTAGAAAGTACACATTAAAATAAATTCTAAAATGACCAGAATGGTAACATGAAAAATAAAAACTAAATTTCACTCCTTTAAGAATCCCCCTTAAGAATAAAGCTAGTAACTAAAAGATACTCTAAAGCCAGGACATTTCCTTCATGATTTTATGATTTAGAATAGTACAGGAAAGGTCTAAAGGACACTTATTTAGAGCAAAATGAAATCCAGGGCTAAATGTGTTAAAGGGCACAAACACACAGCATGTAAGTAAAACTTCTATACAGGAATAACAATTAAACGTGCTGGTACAAGAACAAAGCAAATACTGTGAAACCCTCAAGTATCTAATGCATACTTGGCTGGGTGTAGGAAAATACAGCACCATAGCCAAGTATTATTTTAAATGCATATTAGACTCTTGCCTTATAGGCTAACTGAGAATTAGTTTTGATGCTGTGTACTTGTGTTCAGTGGTTTAAGTTATCAAATTTTCATGGCCTCACCGTTTCCAAGTTCATCGTACAGCAGGGAAGCAGGTTCACCACAAATCTGTCCATTGTACAAGCATCTGGCTTGCACTGTGAATGTATAGTTGTGGCCAGGCTTCAGATCAGAAATCTCGAAGATGTTATCTGTTGTATTCCCAAGGCATACCGTTGTATTAGTCGCATGATCAAACATGTGGATTTCATATCCCTGGAGGTCAAACAAAGGACAAGGTATTAAGTTATGTATTTCCTCTCCAATTTTCTTGGTACCATCCTTCAAGAGATTTTGCAGTTCACACGGCAATGGATCAGAGGGAGAAAATCAAAAGTTTTCCCTCTGTCTTCCTACCCAAAGAGCAGAAGTG
Source organism: Rhincodon typus (assembly GCF_021869965.1). Lineage (NCBI taxonomy): Eukaryota > Metazoa > Chordata > Chondrichthyes > Orectolobiformes > Rhincodontidae > Rhincodon > Rhincodon typus. The sequence continues at coordinate 4,020,325 of NC_063363.1, forward strand.
AAAGCTTTCTTAAATTTCAGCAGGCTACCAAAAATGTTAAAACAGGAGTAGACAAAAATCACTGCAAGTAAAATTTAGTGCTTTGTGACCCAAGGCAAACACCTTTCAAAATACTATATAATAGTATAGGTAGGAAACAGAACAAAAAAAGGCTCTTTTCTGTTCCCTATATAGAAAATCTGACCCTAACACAAAAAAGCTCAGATTTAGAACAGAGATTTTAACCTTCAGCCAGATTCATTCAAAACACACTTGTGATGAAACTCCATTCTTGAGCACCAATTTTAGCCATTCCTGTGGTTTTTTTCATAAAAATAGAAACATTGAGAAATCAAACAAATATAGCCAATTTAACTACATTAGATGCACATACATTACTTCACTCACACATACGCAGTGATACAACCCAAATAAATTGCGAGCAAAATATTTTAAAATGCAGATTAGATCAGTGCCAATACAGATGTTGTTTTGCAACAATATTCAATAGCTCACTTGCTGATTGTCCCAGAACAGATTATAAGAGAAAATGTAGGATTGGTCACTCTTTCTATAAATTAGAAAACAGTTACTATCCAGATGCAGGCAAACTAAAAAGTGCCTATGATAATATTTCAGGTACTTCGGAAAAGATAAATCAAACTGGGAATCAACAAAAAAGCAAAAAACAGATGCAAAACTGACATTCCAACAGTTTTTATTCTCTGCCCTGGGCTAATCAACTAAACAGCTTTCGTGGGTTTGAGAAAACAGACTTATTTTAAATTTATACCTTTTTTCTCCTCTTCTCTTACTGAGAAAAAAAGTTTTGGGTAAATTTCTCAGTAACTGAAAAACAGATCATTCATGAATCTCTATACAGTTCCCGTGCCAGATTTAACCCTTTTAAAATGATCACCAGTCAACAGGTAGAGGAACAGTAGATTCCTCAATTAGCTGTTATACACACCTCACACTCTTTCACTGCATTAGCATCAATGAAAGCAGGGAGAAGCAGCCCTTCGAAAGATCATCTATTTTGGAAACTCATTAAATCTTCCAAAATATAAAATATCCTGAATGACCTCATGGGAGCTATAAACCAGAAACACTTCCTTACAAAGCTTTTATTTACTCATCCAGCATATTACTGTTTACAAGAGTAATTAAGTGTGCTGAATTCCATTCAATCATCGTAAAGAAGAAATGCCCTCTAGAGAATGGTTATTTTGCAACATGGATGCAAGCACTGACTCATCCTATTCTATATGTAATTCACTGATTCATGCAGAGCAGTTAACACTGGGGAACGTTAGGAGTAAGATTTATAGCTAAGAGAGTGAGACAGATCACAGGTCCATTAAAATAAATGGCACTCGGATTTAAAGGGTGAGGGATCTCAAAATGTGTTGCTTACAAACAGACAAGTATCACTGCAGATGAATGCAACTTTTCAGTGGAAAATATTGACCTAGGACTGTTACGCTAATACAAAATATAGGCAAAAATGAAAATACCAACACTGAGAATTTGAAGAAAGATGATAACAGAAAAATTTGTTGTTGAAAAAGGCTTCAGATTCAAATTTATTATCATTGACTTACTGGAAGCTCCTCCTTGCAACACTATGCCTAGGCTGTAGTATTAGTATCATTAAAATAGTGAAATCAGACTTCAAATGACGCAAAGAAGAGCAAACAAAAGGGAGCAGAATCAAGGTGATCACGTTTAAAAAGAAGTTCGAGTCAGAGATTCAATAGGTGCAAAAAGATGCTCCAATCTGGAAATATTTTTGAATTGTGTTTAGGACACAAAAGTAAATTTCATTTTTTTTTAATTATTAAGCGCTGCAAGGCAATGTCATTCCCTAACAGTACATCCGTCTTTTACCCTGCGTTTAAAAAAACTTTATTCTCCTTATGGCGAATGATTTCCATGAAATCTTATTAGCATAAATTGCAGCCAATCTGAAAGGGTTATCCACTTTATTGATTCCTTTTTTCTCGTTTCACATACTTTAAATATTCCTTTTTCAAATTTTAACCACTTCATGCACTGCATTTAATAGGAAATATTTTCAGAAGCAGTCATTAAATCATTATTAAAATCTGTGTCCTATATCCAATTTTCACCCAAACAGTTACCTGGCTTTTAGCATGTTGTGCCATGATGCAACCAACAAACAACTATATAGACTTTATTAAATGCCATTTAAGAAATCCATTACATTTCCCATATCCATAAATTCTTATTTCCACAGATACTCAAATATATTTTTTAGATGTTATTTGCAAATCTATGCTGACTGTCCTTGAGCAGAGGTGTAGCATCAGCACATTTATGTTTTTTTTCATACATAAGGAGGATTGAAAATTCAATGGCATTGAGGCACTGATAACATCATACAGGAAGTTTGTTGACAGATGTGAAAATTGTCCAGGGCAAACGGTTATCAGACATTTTCCTTCTCACGGAAAATTTGCATTATTTCTTCAGCTACCTCATCAGCAATTCAAGGTACAGTACATTGAAATCAACATGCTGTTTCCCAATAGTCCTTCTGCATCCTTCAGTAATACGACATCTTGGTACCGGCAATGGGGAACAATGGACAGATGTAACTTCAAAAAAGAGAGCAGGAAAGGAGCCCTCACCTCTGGATGTTCTCGCAATCTCCAGTGGCTGGCTTCAGAACAGCTCGGGCTTGTAAGCTGTTGGCAAGTGTTGAAGCATTTTAACTAGCTAATAATAGGTGTTATGAAGTTGGGTAGAGTAATTTTGAGGTAGAAAGCAGGAAGCCAAAACATGTGGTTCCTTCAAGAGATTTGTGCTTTGCCTGTACTTAGAAATTTTTCTAAAAACGTATGTCTGTGAGCAACAGCTGAAGTTGCCAGTACAAAGAGCCTCAAAAAGTGAAACAAGTGTATCAAATAAAAACCCTTACAGGTGGCAAACAAAACAGCAGTCTTGTTGTGATGTTGTGCCAACGAGTTTGAATTTGGCCAATTAATTTAAACAAAGCACCTAGAAACAGAAAGCCAATTGAATTTAATTCTGATGGTGTTGACAACCTGAAACCAATCATGTTATAAGAAATCAATTATGGATATATAAGGGCAAGAGCATTTGGAAAATTGGGGAGAGTCAAATGCTACCTGCCACAGTTAGCACCATTCAGCTCTCAGAGAAAACCCATCTAATTAATCAAAGGTACCACGGTATTTTAGCTCAAAGTCCTAATTGAAGAAATTATCGAGATAAAACATCCTGGACAGCAGAATTAATGCAAGAAAGGGGTTTGTGAAAAGAGCAGAGATGACAGATTACTCCAGAAGACACAGTCTGTGTAAGCTTGAAGTGATTAAGTTATAATTTATTGCTTTTTATTAATTGGGTTTATGTTAGTGGGACTTGTCTTTATTTAAACAGCATTCCAGTAGAATTTAGACCAATTAGGGAGTAATCAGTAGTCTAGGGGGGAATTGTCAGTTTGTTAGTAATTTTGTTAATTTGTTCATTGTTGGGTTAAATAAATAAAATTTTGTTTCTTGTTACTCACAAAGTGGAGATCAAGGATTTTCTTTCTTTTAACCCCTCTTTTAATAGATTATGAGGGGAAAGATGAGCTTCTCTGGGTGTTTAGAGGGTAATTATTAGAGGGGAACCCCTACACCTGTCAGAACAGATTGGGGCTGGAGTTTTAGTTTAATTATCGGAGGGGTTTGGCCATTCCCTGTCATAACATAGTTTGAAGCAACAGATTCAACAACTGATTATCCTTATTATGTATTAATCTATTAGGGAACAGAGCATCAAAGAAACAGGTATTTTATTGGAGTAAGAAGTTTCTTTCATGCAACAATCAGGCACAAGAGAACAATAATTCACGCTGTCTCAAAAGTCAGGCTGCAACTAAAGTTTTACCATTAAGTTTGTAAAGGCCAAACCTTAACACATTCCAGAAGATAATAAGGCAAACTCACCGCACCAGTCACTCTCTCTAGTTACACTAATGTAGGATTTAATGGGGTACTTTTATTGAGGCAGTAGCTAATCATAACTGCATTACATAGAATTATCACTAGTGGAACATCCCTAAACACAACTGCTTTGTATCCCTGGAAAATTCAATCATCAAAGCAGATGTTAAATCAAATCAATTTGAGAGTGAAAAAGTGCAAAAATATTATAAAAAAATTTTTGAAGCACTCCAGAATAAACTACTATCGTGACCATGAATACTTGGCTTATTTTTCTGAACCAGGAAGTGATGCTACATCTCTGCAAATCATTGGTCAGACCACATTTGGAGTACTACATTCATTCTGGGCATCTTATTTAACGAAAGATGTTAAAACCCTGGAGAGAATGCAAAGGAGATTTACTGGACTGATACCAGGATTGAGGGATTTCAGATGCAAGGAAAGATTAAAGAAATTATGCTTATTCTCCTTGGAGCAGAGAAGAGTAAGAAGTAACCTTAGCGAGGGGTTCAAAATTCTGAATAATTCTGATAGGGTAAAAGGAGAATATTCTGTTTTCACTATTGATATGTCAGTAACTAGGGGTCACAATTTCAAGACTGCCAGCTAGGAGTGAGGTGGGGAGAAACTTCTTTACTCCTCTCCCAGGCATTTGAAATTTTGAGTAAAGGCAGATTCCATAGGATGTTCCCAAAAAAAAAAATAAAAAAAAAAAAAAAAATAAAAGAGCTGGCCATATATTTGAAAGTGATGAATTTAGAGGGCTGTGGAGGTTGAACTGAAGAATGGGACTAGCATAGTAGCTCTTTTGGGAGCCGATAAAGACATAATGGGTTGTATGGCCTCCTTCTGTACTGTAAAATTCCATGATTCCATGATTCGAATTCAAGTAAAAATGGAATTAGCTCAAAATAAATAGCAGCAATGTTTGATCATATTTTATACTCACCCTGCTGTCTTTAAAGTTCTTTTCTTTTAATTTGAGGCTTTTCCAGAACAGCAGGATGTGGTCTTTCTCTGGTAAGATTTTCAGTGACTCTGGTGCTGACAGAGGAACTGCCGTAAAGAGAACACAAAATAAAAATATGGACACAATGAGTTATTCAAGCTATCAAAATACCAGAATACCACCAGCTGCCTCCTGCATCCCTCCCAACAGACAGAACTCATTGTTCAGTGCATTCCTGATACATTTTTCAAGCATGTCTGGCCCCTGAGCAATGATCTTGGTCAATTTCTTTGGGTCATTGTCACCATTCCTGCGGCACATAAACAGGAGGAAAATTCAGCTATGCACTGATGCATTTTGAAGTAATTTGGCAGAGCCTAAACATTAGCAAGAATTTTGTGGGATCAGTAGGGTTGAAGGTGGTCAATGGTTTAGTCTGTTTTTGCACGCATACATGTAATTAACCCTCTGAGAATCAAGACGTTCTTTGCTTTCAAAGCACACAAGGGTAACACTGTAAAGTGAGGGAGCAAAACTTCAGCATTTTCTATGGAGTTCATCATGAATGGAATTAAATTCAAAGAATGTAGGATAGTTTGGAGGTACCTGTCAAGAAATTTAATTTAGTTAGAAATTGGATCTCATTGTGATTTATACCCAGGACTATTTTGAAACCATCAAAATATTAACTGTATTCACTAAAACATAATATATATCTGCAGAATGCATGTATTGCATCTGATGCTAAACAGAAAAGGAAATGGGGGGGGAGAGCAAACCACCCAGACTATTCACTGTTGATGCTTAAAAAATGTTACAATAGTACAAGATGAAATATATGGAATAGCAAAATATCATTTTAAGGATTTGTAAAAATTCAGATCTTTATCCAAGTACCAAATTAAAACATTATCTACTGCCATGCTTTACTCAGGTGAAAATATAAACTGCCATCTTACCCTCTACAATGCATTTTAAAAGAAACATTCTTCCCATCCTCAACATTTACCCACACAAGAAGGTGAATCATTAGTTCCCTGGACTCCATTAACATTACTCTAAAGCAGTTAAAAATGTTCATTTTTTTGTATTGGCAAAGAATACATTCTACTATGCAAAAAACTTTGGCTTCTATATAACAACCACTATGGCAACACTGCATAGCACATAGCAAATAAAAGACTGAACCTGAACCTGAACCCCAGTGTGTTCATTACAGCTCCCATTTGTTAGCATTCAACTCTGCTATTCTACTAGCAGAAATATTTGTATCATCTATAACCATGGGTGAGGTGTCACAGGACTGGAGGGTGGTCAATGTTATGCCTTTATTTAAGAAAGGCTGTAAGGATACACCTGGAAAACTACAGACCTGTGAGCCTGACATCGGTGGAGGATAAGTTGTTGGAGGTGATTCTGAAAGATGGGATTTACATGCATTTGCAGAGGCAAGGACTGATGAGGGATAGTCAGCTTGATTGAGTTTTTTGAGGAAGTCACCAAAAAGATTGAGGGCAGAGCGGTAGATGTTGTTTACATGGACTTTATTAAAGCCTTTGACAAGGTTCCACATGGTAGACTAATTAGTAAAGTTAGATCACATGGTGTGCTTACCAATTGGATACAAAATTGGCTTGACAGTAGGAGACAAAGGGTGGTGGTAGAGGGTTGTTTTTCGGACTGGAGGCCTGTGACCAGCGATGTGCCACCAGGATTGGTACTGGGCCTGCTTTTGTTTGTCAATTATATAAATGATTTGGATGAGAATACAGGAGGCATGATTAGTAAGTTTGTGGATGATACCAAAATTGGTGGTGTAATGGACAATGAAGGAGGTTATCTAAGAATACAAAGAAATCTTGATCAATTGGGTCAAAGGGCTGAGGAGTGACTGATGGAGTTACGCAGACAGGATGGTTAAGATGTTTAGCACACTTGCCTTTATTGCTCAGACCTTCGAGTATAGAAGTTGTCATATTGAGGTTGTAAAGGACGTTAGTGAGGCCCCCATCTAGAGTACTGTGTATGAGTCTGGTTGCCCTGCTATAGGAAGGATATTATTAAATTGGAGTGGGTTCAGAAAAGATTCACCAGGATGTTGCTGGGAATGGAGGGTTTCATATTTTAAAAAAAAATAGGCTGGATAGACTGGGATTTTTTCCACTGGAATGTAGGAAGTTGAGGGGTGATCTTATAAAGGTTTATAAAATCATGAGGGGCACAGATAAGGTGAATAGCACGGGTCTTTTCTTTAGAGTAGGGGAGTTCAAAACTAGGGGGCATAGATTTAAGGGGAGAGGAGAAAGATTTTTTTTAAAAAAATGAGATGCAACTTTTTATTTGCACAAAAAAAAAGTGGTTAGTGCATGGAATGAACTACCAGAGAAAGTGATAGATGAAGATACAGTTACAACATTTAAAAGGCATTTGGAAAAGTACATGAATAGTAAAGGTTTGGGAGGAATATGGGCCAAACACAGACCAGCGGGACTAGTTTAGTTTGGAAACATGGTCGGCAAGGACTAGTTGGACCAAAGGGACTATTTCCATGCTGTATGACTTGATGACTTGCTACTTCAGCAAAGTGCTTGAAAGTATGCTTGTGCACTGTTTTAAACCTTTCAGCTTTTAAACAGTAGAACACAAGCTAACCCTTGTAGTTAATGTTGACATACAGTTAATTCACTTTAGCTGCACAAATACAATTCCTACCGCCAGATGGCACCAGGCTTTGTTAACATTGGAATTTGTGATGTGTACAAAACATGTAATACCGTGAACACTTATCAACCAGCCATCTGCTGGTTTAGCTCTGTCCTCAAAGTTCTACTTCAGAGACTTGAGAATGCACATTCCGGTCCAAGATCTCAGCACAAAGATACTACCACTACAATACGTCTGCATTTTCTGCTGTCTTTTAGAACAATTCTCATCTGTTCGACCTGATGGCTGAGGTGGATGGTAAAGAGCTTGTGGACTTATCTGGGAGAATTCTCCCAGCATCCTAGTCAACATTTTCCTTCAGCCAAAAGCATCGCTGATTTATTAACTGACTATCAGTGTTGTTGAGAGAGAAGGTGTGAGATCGTATGATATTCAAAGAAGCTTCCAAGTTTGTCTGTCTCATAACAGGGACTACACTACACTACACTCAAGTAAATTATTGTACGTGACCTATTTTAAAATATAAAGGCGTCGACTGTAGAAGTGCAATTTCTATCAAGTTTACACTAAATTTTACTGGTACATATAGGATATTTGATTGCCTACAAATATTCAATAGCAATCATTTTGCTTGGGAGTATATTGTCCGTCCTTAAAATAATTTTTTGTCAAATCAGAGGTCCCACAATTGATCTTACCTGGGTTTAAAGGGACACTTGCTTCCTTGCTCATGTTAAGCAGTCTGATGACAACACTGTATTTTCCACCTGGTTCCAGTTGCTTCACTATATATTCTACCGTGTTGTTCATTGAGCTCACTTTGTAATTCTTCTCACTTTTACGGATAGTATCTTTCACAAAAACTGCATAGGTCTGGGTAAAGTAAACAAATATGATCAGTAAACTACACTTGTGATTTAGTTATTAACCTAGTGAGAAACTAGGTTTCAAAAAACACAAGTGTTTAAAGAGACTCAGTTTCCATAGCTGGATATCCACATGGCATTTACAATATCACAGAATGAAGGCAGCTCCTGTTCTAGGGAAGTAGTAGCCTGCTGGCAGGGGTGGCTGCAAATAGAGCCAGGAACCACTCATTCCTCTTGGGCAACATTAAAATGCCACTACTAATAGATTTTAATAAATATCTGTATTGGTATGCAAAGTAGTCTCAAATCACAATTTGCTCAATTACCTACTGCATGCTAGCAGCAGTTTAGCACAGCAAAGCCAACAATTCTCGTGGTTTTCAAAAACATTTAAACTTCAAATTCTACCCAATCATGCACACTTCTGGGCTTTTATCAAATAGAGTATTTTTAAGAAGCCCAATATTCCTTAGAGAATATAAATATGTGAAAAATGTTTAGAATTTGCCAATAAAACAGTTAGTGGAAGTAAAATATCTGAAGTTATTTTGGAAAGAAACATGGGATCCCTGAGCGTTTTTCTCTCCTGTCCCTCAGCTTTATACAAAGGCTACAGTTTCTAGGTGGAAAGGGCACAGAACAGAGGCAATTGTAAAGTAAATAAAAACTTCCTAATTTTACCCATGTGAAGGTACTCACTAAACGTTCAGTCAGCAGGTCATATGGAGGTTGCCACTTCAGTACGGCAAATGTCTTGTCCTCTTTCACGACATGCAAGTGGCGAGGTGGCAGTCGGTTATCAGGAATCATTTTAACAACAATGTATTCAGAGGGTGGTCCAAAATATGGGATGACAACACGAACCTTGATGAAAAAAGAAGTGAGCTTAGTCAAAGTTTTACATTTCAAACATTTTACATTTCATACACAATTCAGATCAATGTTTTTGCATCAAAGTAATCATCAGGAGAATAAAATAGAAAACCTAATTTCAATAGGTACTGAATTGTGGCATTAATTTGGGCACAAACTGCCTCTCTCACAACATCTTCAAACGTATTGATTAAACTCAGCCAAAAGTCCGATGGTGCAATGCCTGCTTCATTAGTCAGAAGTCACACGACACCAGTTTACAGGTTTATATGAAATCACAAGCTTTCAGAGCACTGTTTCTTTCACCTAACAAAGAGCAGCGACTTCTGATTTTGTCCACCCCAGTCCAACACCAGCACCTTGATAAAGCATGATTTGGAGGTAAGTCCAGTGGCTATGTTCCTAATTTAGTTTGCGACATGTGCCACTGGTAAAAGCAACTGCATTGACATCCATAGCTTGCGTTTGAAAAGGACATTAGGCTTGCTGCATGGATAAAAACCAGGGAAGCCTCCTTCAGGCTGTCTTTATAAAATCTATCCGTGATTGGTTGCACTATGCACTGCACATGGTCAGTAATTTCAGGTGTTTGACAGTACCCAGTGAGATCACTGGATCACCAGAAACATGAGATTCAGATATAAAGACAGCTTTCCTTGTAGCTCCACAAAATGACTGCTGTTTGCTGCCAGCCACCACGTACATCTCTTCTCATAATTTTTGAATTTTACTGCCCAGTTTCAAGAACCGATGAACTGATGTTGTGGCCACATCTGACATCTGCAGATCGCCAGAAGGCAGAAAGCATATTTCTTGTGGTCTTTCCACCAGCTTCACTTGGCAGGTATAACTTGTTTACCATCATTGCTAATCTGTCTTTTAAATTTCGTGGATTTAAAAGAATCTAATCCAATTTGAGAGACCACAGGATAAGCATAGCAGAGATTGATCCAGAACTCTCAAATCAAGAGTCCGTTTTATCTGATTTCTACATAGATATTTCATATAACACCAGTTTTTCTGAAATATATTACAAATGAAACCAACGCAATGAAAAAGATATCTACCAAAAACAGATACTGCTCATCACTGCTCACAGTCACCGTTAGGTTATTAATGCTTGATGTGACATTTTTTGGATTTCGGTACAACTCCAAGAATGACGTAGCAAAGAAAACTCCATAAACCTGTTGAGGAAAGAAGACATTTACTGTTGAGAAAATTCTGGATAAGTAATTGTTAAACAATCCAAGATTTACTCGAAAGTTGCACGGAGGACACAAGGATATCAAAGTAAAAACAAACATCTTAAGCAGTGACTGCTATTCTAATTGTACCTGTGACTAAAATAATAAACATCCTAATTAATTACTGCTGCAATAGGTTTCATTTTAGTACGATAGTCTGCAAACAATTAATGTAGTTTAGCAAAGGCAGCATTAAGAAGGGCAATTTAAATAATAGTTAAAATTATTTATAATTTCTTCAATCTTAGCATGTATCAATATTTACCATATGTAAAAAGAATTTCATTTCCTCAACTGTGACACATGATGGCCTCTGGCATAATGCCCGAAGGCCCCATCAGGTCATACAGACCAGAAAACCTTGACTTAATTTCCTGTTTGCACAGTTAGCTGATTGCAGTACAGTCCAACAACAGCACATTTATATAGCACCTTCCATACATGCCCAAAACCACTTCATAGAAGCGCTACAGAACAGCATTTGTCACTGAGCCACATAACGTTATATTAGGTTTGGTATTCAAAAGTTAGTTCGAAGAGATAATGGAAGAAAGATCTGGGCTGTGTTGTAAGGGAGGGAATCCCAGAGCTAACGGTCTAGGTAGCTGAAGGCACAGTCATGAACAGAACAAGTGAAATCAGGCATGTTCAAGAGGCCAAGTTGAGTTAAGCATAGATAGATTTGAGGGTTGCAGGGCAAGAGAAGCTTAGAGGGACAAGTCAATGGAGATACTTGAAAATGAAGATGAGAATTTGAGGCATTGCTTAAGCAGGAGCCAATGTAGTCAGTGAGCACAGGATTCAATATAACCACATCAACTTTATGCTCTAAAACATCTGCTAATACTGATTATCCAGGGTCAAATGTGGAATGACCACTTTGATGAACTTGGCAACACCTGGAACACTATTTCTGGTGCAACAAGATTATAAAACTTTAATCTTTTAAAAAGTTATCAAAAAGACTTTATGATTTCAGAGGATCATGAGAAAGGGCATTTTATGAGGTTTCTCCAGTAACAATGCGTATATTCTTGAAAGGTCAACAAAAACACTGACAAATGTGTCTACAAGATCTGAACCCTAGAATAGCACAACACACTTACCACATTCTTTGGGCCATTCCAAGTGCACTCCACAGCAGTCTGATTGACTGGAACTGCATTAAGTTTCGGAGGAGCTGGACTGGTTCCTTTCGTTTTAATACGTACAAAAGAGATCGGGCTATCACCAGCATCAGTTTTAGCCCAAGTGGAAATCTCATAATTTGTACCAGCAGTTAAATTGGAAACTGTACAATAAAAATAAATTATAAATAATAAGTGTGTTAACATAATCTCATCTAATTAAAAGGCTCAGCAATGTATTCAATCAAAAGAGCAAGCGGCCCAGACTGTCTCACTGTCTTCCCATTACTCCATATAAATTAGAAACATCATTACATTGAAAATTTTAATTAAATAAGCCTTTGCTGACTAGGCAACACTGATACAAACTGAACGTAATTTCGTCCTGTGTCAAAGACCTGATTGACAATTAAAAATATTGTGGAACATCTTTTGTATTGATATGACCTCATGTTTGAATACATAATATACATACTAGGTAAGGTAACTGGCCCATCAACTTTTTGAACTGTATCAACAACCCATGACCACTTCTCTTTTATATGAGTATCAAATATCCATGACACATCAACTGCATAGCTTGCCACCTGAAAAAGGGAAACAAAAAATAAGTACTGCAGCATTTCAAATATTATTGTATAAATCACATCCAACAGAAACAGAAACATGCAAACTTTCAATTACAAATGTTATGGAACTCCAATAGATGGTAGTTAAATACTCCAGTGGTCTGCTGCCAAATTTCAACTTACCTCTCTGAAAAATATGTCTAACTGCCTGAAAATAAGTACTTTTTCAGTACCTTGTATACCCCTTTAAATTATCTGGGATATTAGCAACATCCGTGTGTATATAACAACTTTAATTTAGATCAAATGTCCATGGTAATTCATATGCAAAAAAAAAAGAGAAAGTGCAGAAGCAATTGATATTTCTTATTTCTTACTGTGAATCCAGATTCATTATTTATAACCTGGTCTTTGAGAAAAACACAAAGCCTTTAGTTTTGAAACAGAAAGGATATGGAACAGACAATTAGGAAAGGAGTCATTCAGATAATTCAAAGTAAATTACAGTGTTGTAGAGCAGAGGGTCCTAGCGGGGCAGGTACATAATTCTTTGAAGTTTGCGTCACCTGTAGACTGGATGGCTTTAAAGGGTGTTTGGCACACGTGCCTTCATTACTCAGTCCTTTGAGTGTAGGAGTTGGGAAGTCACGTTTTGGTTGTACAGGACATTGGTGAGGCCTTTTCTGGAGTACTGTGTCCAGTTCTGATAGGAAGGATATTATTAAGCTAGAGAGGTTTCAGAAGAGATTTACCAGGATGTTGCCAGGTATGGAAGGTTTCAATTATAAAAGGAAGGCTGGATAGGCTGTGACTTTTTCCACAGGAGTGTAGGAGGTTGAGGGGCAACTTGATAGAAGTTTATACAGTAATGAGAGGTATAGATAGTTAGTGGTAGTTGCCTTTTCCCTGGGATAGGGGATTTCAAGACTACGGGGCATGCTTTTAAAGGTGAGAGGAGAGAGATTTCTTAAAAAAAAAAAGACATGAGATGCAAATTGTTTTACACTGAGGGTGGTTTTCATGTGGAATGAACTTCCTGAGGAAGTGGTGGATGGGGGCATAATTACAATGTTTAAAAGATATTTGGATAGGTACACGAATAGGAAAAGTTTGGAGGGATATGGACCAGGAGCAGGCAGGCGAGACTAGTTTAGCTTGGAATTATGTTTGCCATGGACTGGTTGGACCAAAGGGTCTGTTTCTGTACTGTATGACTCCTTGACTCTATAAAGATTGTTACAGAGAAATGCTTTATGTGCGGCCATATTTACTGGTATACAAATATTCAGGTTACACATACACCGAAGTCCTGGCTATAGTAATTTTGAATCAACCAGTTTGGTATGACATACATCTGGGTAGGTGGGGCTTGAACTTGTGCCTCCTGGCTTGTAGGGAAACGACCACTGTGTCACAAGTGTCTAAAGACCTATATAGGTATGTATGAAATAAAAAATGGCTTAAACGTTGTCCTGAATTGTTCAATAATTACATTATTCCTCCCATCCAAGGAATCAATGAGTAAAGGTAAGTAGAATAAACTTCTGTTCTCTGGAGTTTAGAAGAATTGAAGCATATAACATTCTCAAGGTCTTAAATAAAAACCGAAAGAACTGTGGATGACGTAAATCAGAAACAAAAACAGGAATTGCTGAGAAAGCTCAGCTAATCTGGCAGCATCTGCGGTGAGAAATCAGAATTAACATTTTAGGTCGAGTGACCCTTCCTCAGAACCCTGAATTCTGAGGAAGGGTCATTCGATGCGAAATGTTAACTCCGATTTCTCTCCACAGATGCTGCCAGACTTGCTGAGCTTTTCCAGCAATTCCTGTTTTTGATTCTTAAGGTCTTGTTGCGCATTGTGTAATTTTCTTGTCTCTGAGCCAAAAGCTCTTCATTCCAAGTCCCAGTCCAGGATCGGATGGTTAAGAAGGGATGTTCATAATACAACCAAAACAGGTTACAGGTTCTCTTTACCCATGCCATTGGCAGGCAGTATCAGCAGGACAGATTTTGTAGTTAGCCATGTGATGGAAATATATGAGAGCCTCTAGGTGCTCAAAAGTATATTTTAAGGTGCATGTCATGGGAGAAAGAGACAGTGTTTATTATTCATAGCTTCAGGCTACAAGAGGCATGCAAAAGTGCATCTCAAGCTTCTTGTAGGGTCCCACTGAATGGATGGCCAGGGTGGATCAGATTGGTGCTCACAGCACGTGGTTCAATTCCTGACTGGGCAGGGTGGATTCAGGATCTGCCTCCTTACTTTCAGTTTGAGCCTTTATCCTATGACAAGCAGCACAGAATAGGGTACTTGTAAACCATAATGTTGCACCACAACGACCCTTGTTAAGATGAAGTTGTAACTGGTGAGTAGATCCTAAGCAAACAGCATTACTGCCATTTTTAGTTAAACCTTCTAATGAAATCTGGCACTACCTATTATAGAGTTGGGTAGAGTATTTGTGGATTGGGAGGTAGGACGATTGAATTTGGTGTTTGTAAAACGCGAGGGGGGGGGAAGCATTGTGTGGTCCCTTTAAAAGATTGTGCTTTTCTATGCTTGGAGACGTCTATAAGCAGCTTGAAAGTTTGCAAGTACAGAGAGCACCCGAATTGAAACATTTGCATCGAAAGGCCGTACTGTTAGCAGGCCAAGCGACATTTTTAGCAAGACAACAGGTTTTTGAATTTAGCCAATCAATATGAACCAGGCACTTAGATACCAAAAAACTCATCTGATGGTTTTGACACCTAGGACCAATCCAATTATAAGAAATAGATATGTCATCAGGGGTATAAAAGAAGGGGGCAGTTGGAAAGTCAGCAGAGCTAACTGCCATCTGCTAGAGATAACTGCTCTTAGCTCTTAGAGAAAGCACCATCTATTCACAACAGTACCACAGCACTCCTGACAGAAGAATTGACACAGAAAACATTCTTGATAGAAGAATCGAAGGAGAAGACACAGAACGTTCTGGAAGACATAACCTGGCTGTAAATTCAAGAGACTAAATTCTATTGTTTTGTTATATAAGTAGGTCTTCTATTTATTGGAACAGAATCTTGCATTATGTGGGAATAGTTAGTAGTTAGAAGGGATTTGTTTGGTTTGTTAATAGTTTAGTTAATTTGTTCACTGTTAGATTAGATAAATAAAGTGATACTTGTTGATTGTGGAGTGAGTGTCAGGGATTTATTTGATTTAACCACTGGAAGTTGCTGAAAGACAGGTTACACCATTTTTCACACCCCTTTTAAACAGATGATAGGGTGAGGTGGTCCTCTTTGGGTGCTTTGGTTTTGGATCTCAGGGGCGGGGGGGGTGGTCAACCTCCACTTTATAACATAACTACATTGTGATTTATCTGTATACATCAGGAGTCAAATTTAGATGACACAAAGCTCCAATTAAGTCTAAACTGTTAGCCATTCCTGCCAGCAAAATAGCCTATGATATACCAAAATTCTGCACTAGTAACTCCAGCTTAGCCAAACATGTGCAAGTGTCATTCATGTCATTCTGAGCTTGTGCTGAAGTTCATTCCTGACGTTTTTTCAATGCCTCATAGGAAGTCATGCCATTGTAAAATGTGAATAAAGACATGTTTCACAAATCTACCACTTCACAGTGTTTGCATTTGGCATTTTCTTTGGCAGAGTGTTTTGTAGGCGAATTGGGTTATACAAGGTCCTCCTCATCTAGCAAATGTAATCAAATGGTAGAGCAGATTCAATGGGCTAAATGGTCTAATTCTGCTCCTATATCTTAAGGAAATTCCAAATAATGCAAAATTTGTCTAATGATTTCCTCGAATTAAATTCACTAGGATTTTATTGCATCCAAGTTTCATATGGCAATTACAAAGGAGTTAGAATATTTACTTCATCCTAAGAAAATGAAACATCAACTTTGCGTTAAAATCTCTCCTGCACAATATGTACCTTAATATTGGCATCCATCTGTAATTTCAAGTCAATAGAATCTTCCTTTATACTTGTGACTGTAACTGTTGGCACTGGAATTGCTATTGGAGAAGAAAAGCAAACATCAATATTTACATCTATTTCAGCAATTGTAGGTATCTATACTTAGCCTATTGCCTTAAGTATTCCTCACAGAAACAATTGACAAAGGTTTCATGAGCAAGATGAATTGTTTCAATATATCAGCAGCAATTTTAGGCCCTTTGAAACTTGAGTTGTAACTATGACTTATTCATTTTTTCAAATTAAATTTCTGGCACCTAGAATAATTCATATTTTCCCCAAAATGTAATTTAGAATTTTTTTAAGAAAATCAGTATAGCTGGCATTCTCCCTGCGTGCATTAGGCAACAGAGGGTCAAAGCTTACCTGAAATTGGATGGTAGGCATCACTTCATAATGTCAGAAAGCTGCATTTCTAGAAGCAACTTGCTAGTTTGGAAATCACCATTTAGGAGGAGCTAAGGTAAGTCCAATATATGATGTCAGGGTGGCAGGAGATGCTGAACAACTGGGTGTAGGGGGAAGACAGGGAAGTGGAGGCGACAATCGGGTCAGCCTACCTAATATGTTTGTTTGTTTGTTTTTGGGTGTCACTGTTACAGTAAAATAGAGTTCAACTTGTAGAACATTGCACATAACTGGTATCCTTATTTAGAAGTACTGTACCTTGACCTTTCTTTGTCATAATAGTTTTGTATTCACTCCACTTGCCAATCCCATAACTTGTAACAGCTGCAACCTGTAAATATGGAAGAAATGTCTTTAAGAATCTGTTCAAATATAGGGCCCTACTACTCCCTCCAAACTCCGATTTAAATTAATCCCATGGATTGCTTACAAAACTGAAATATATGGTATATTAGCATTGCCTCATTGCTACTGATCAGCAGACATTATCCAGCTTGAACTGAATAATCAGTTTCTGCACTGTAAATATTATACAACGAAGCACTCAGATTATAAATTTTACGTCCTCATACGGCATTACAAATAAGTATCTGAGCCATGCATTTCAGGAAGTTCCCAACTTTGCTAAACTTTTAAGCTCAGCCAACATGACTGCAAAAGTTCCTAGAGCAGGGATCAAGAGTAGTAAACAAAAACCAAGTTGCTGGAAAAGCCCAGCAGGTCTGGCAGTATCTGTGAAGGAGAAAACAGAGTTAATGTTTCGGGTCCAGTGACCCTTCCTCAGAACTGGGCGAAGGGGTCTATGGGACGGGTTGAGGACTCCTGTCCAAAGAAATGGGCACGGAGGCAAAGATGGCAGAAGAAGAGTTCGACGTCATGTCATGCCCGAAAATTGTTAGGGTGGGTACGCAGAGAAATAAAGCTGGCCTTTGCCGAGTACCGAGCGTTCAGCATCGGAGAGCGGAAGGTTACAAGGGACGGTGAATAAGGGTCACCGGACCTGAAACGTTAACTCTGTTTTTTCCTTCACGGATGCTGCCAGACCTGCTGAGCTTTTCCAGCAACTTTGTTTTTGTTCCTGATTTACAGCATCCGCAGTTCTTTTGGTATCTACACAAGAGTAATAAATCTGTGATAGTTCCGACTGAATTGTAGTGAAATGCTATCTCCACCTCTGATTGCTGCTGAAATTTACTTATTGGCTTTCAGTGAGGATAGCAGGCTGTCACTCATGTCCTGTATATTAGAATAGCACATTAATATTCTCCAATAATAGCTGCCTGCGTGAGCAATAGCCTAGCAAAGCAGTTACACATGGAGGGAAGAAAATGACAGTGCAAGGTGGGAAGGAAAAACAAAAGAGAAAAGAAAAAGAAAACAGGAAGAGAAAAGAAACAAATTAAAGAACAATAGAATCAAAACACTAGTGCAAAAGGTGTAACCCGCTCAAAACATTTGCATTATAATTTGGCTACTGAGCATAATTCAAGCAGAACAAATTGAACATTCAAAATGGTGCCAGCTGCCAATCCTTAACACTTACCCTGACTACATACATAACGTCCATCTCCAAATTTCTAATGTTTATGTGGTTTTCAGTGGATTCCAGGGAAGTCCATACATTCGATCCATGCCTGCTGTATGACACCTGGTGTGGGGCAAGAAAAAACAAGAAAAAGCTCTAGGTTTGACGGAACACACGTCTACAACCCCACAGAGGCTTTTAACTTGTAATTCCATATAGGACCTCCAAGTCAACGAGATATATTCATTATAATTCTGGGGAGAAGATACCTGACTCTGCATCCAGCTTCAAAAAATCTTATTAAGTGCTACTTTAGGTGCAGAGTAACATTTACTGCTTAACGATGGAACTATGTAACAAATCTGTTCAGCTTTCATTAGGAGGTCAAAATGGAACTTATCAGCCACTTTCTTAGTATGTGGGATAAGATATCCACATCAGCAATGTCATGATGACAAAACCAAGCAGATTTCAGGAACAAGAAGAGTTTACTTCACACTTTCAGTTATATGGCAATGAATGTTGAAGCACAATGTAATGAGGCTTGCCCTAGCATTTTCTATTCAAAAACTAAAACTAAAGCAATCGGATATTGCAAATGTAAATACTTCAACAACTTCATTTTAATGATTTGTACAAACTCACAATATACTCCCGAATCAGGCCATGTGCATTGATAGGGCGACTCCACTGGCAGAATATAGTACCATCATACATTTCGCTATAAGACAGCTGGAGATGTTGTGGTGGATCAGGTACTGCAAAGAGAAACGGAGTGATCACTATGTCAGTATGATCTGGTTTCTTCTTTCACTACAAAAAAATTAAGTAGACATATACAAATGTGAAAACTAAAGTAGAATGGTGCTAACATTCTACTGA
Organism: Rhincodon typus; assembly: GCF_021869965.1. Lineage (NCBI taxonomy): Eukaryota > Metazoa > Chordata > Chondrichthyes > Orectolobiformes > Rhincodontidae > Rhincodon > Rhincodon typus. The sequence continues at coordinate 4,039,390 of NC_063363.1, forward strand.
TACAAGTTACTGCTACACCATGGCCAATATTTTCAAGTAATCTAATGCTTTTGATTGTGATTTCTGCGAAACAAAACTGAATCAAAATGTCCTGGCCTGACTGCATCTTACATAAACTTGAGCTTATCCAAACCTCTGCTAATTCTGTCAGACTCATACTGAATCCTATTCGGTCACCATGCACGTTATCTACCTTGGTTCTAGGGTTCAGCAATGTCCCAAATAAATTCTCAACCTTGCTTTCAATTCTTTCCATGGGTCTCATCCCTCTCCATCCCTAGTTTTCTTCAGCCTTACCAAATCTCAGGTGTCTGCACCTCTCTAATTCTGTCTACTGTCCACTCCCCTACCCCCATCCCGTATTGACAGGTCCAACACTGAACCTTCAGCTGTCTAAACCCTGGGATATGGGAAATTCTCTCCCTATGCCACTCTCTTCCTTGACGATTCTCCTTAAAACTCTCTTTTTGACCAAGCTCTTAGTCAACAGTCCTGATTTTGACAGGACTGAAGCACACTTAAGATCTTATTATACTAAGAAAAATTCCTATGAAATTGCAAGTTGGTTGGTGTGAAATTTGGATCTCTAAACGAAGGTGATAATGTTCAAGAGAAACCCTTGTGAAAAATAAAAGTAAATAAATAAAAAGGACAACATGAAATGAGAAAAATGAGGCATAACCACCAGGCAATAGAGTAATTTTTGTACTTTCCATCATAAAATAAATATTTAACTACGGAATAATAAATAATACCACAAAAGGTCTTGATGGTAAAATATTTGTTTTTTTTTTTAAAAAAAAGTAATTCCTTTTCTTGATCAAACAAAAAAAGGTACTGAGGTGGAAATGTCCATGCCAGATCTCAGTTCAGAAAATTTATGAACAGCCTAGAGATTAGAAGATCTTCAAACAGAAAAATACAAGTACAAATATGCAATGGAATAAAACTCTAATTAGCTGGCAAATGGACTGATTGATAGAGGTTTTATTGTGAAGAATGCAGTTAATGATGACTGGCAGTTAACTGCCAATTTTTCTTTAAACTTGGCAGGCTCAATGATTGCTCAAGTCATTGCCCTGAGAAATGAACCAGAGATGGTCATCACCTTTTATTGAGTTGAAATAGGTAGAGTGTGTGGCATATTCTGTCTTCAATTACCAGGGCCCCATACAGCTTCCACAGGCAAGTATGCTACATTGACTGACAATCCTAAAAATGTTTGTCAGTGTAATTCTTTGCAAGCTTGATTCCACTCCAATTATGGAATCACATCAATTTTAAATGCATATTTTTTCAGCAATACTACACAAAGGATACTTCAGGAAAGGCTCACAAACTTATTTTTGCATCACATCACCAACTCTACTTTCTTTCACCAGAACATAAAGTTAAACTATTTTATAGTTCTAGTTTTCCATTCATCAGCAGCTCTTGCGTGTGTCAGGTTCACTGATGCTATTGCAGTGACTTTGATGCATTAATTTTCAGAGTGCTACACAAAATAAAATACCACATTAAACATCTGCTCCTCAGAGTTCAACACCAAACAAGCAAATTAGATTAACAATATGATTGTGGGCTGCATGGCAAGAGGTGTAAAACCAACTCTAGGACCTTTAATCTTAGCTTACTCTGTAAAGAACAAAAGTATTTAGAAAATTGCACTCACAGCCCTCTGGTGTACGCAATATAATACTATCAGTTGGGCTGTAGGTCTTAAGAAGGCAGTGCACTTGTACTTTCAGTTGATAGGTTGTGTCAGGTTTCATAACAGTTAAAACAACTGTAGTTTTGTCACCAGCATCTAAGCTCTTCCAGTCATCACCAACCAAACTATAACAGAAAGAAAGTTCGTCACTGAAACATATGCCACCACATCCTAGAAATTCATGAAATGTTAGTTACTGTAAGAATACATCTGACCAAAATCATCACTGGATTGTAAATCAAGTATTGAAACTCTCAAATAATATTGACAAGAGTGCTGGAACGTTTGGGAATACTATTTGTAACATTTTCTCAAGTACAAGTTCAACTCCTAGAACTAAAAATATTGCCAAACAATCACAAGTATTTTACCACTAAAAACTTCTCAAATATTAGTAAATCCCAAACATAGTTTTCAATTATTAAAGCAGAAACAAATACAGGAAAGCTGCCTACCTCTCAAAATCAGATATTTCACATTAACCAGTACATAAATATAAAAAATTCCCAGAACTATTACATCATTGAATTGTTCTCCTGATAGCAATCCATTGGTTAATGCAACCTCAAATTTTAATTTTGCTTTGAAATGTGTGTAAAATTAGTACCTCTTCACATTTTTAACAAGAATCTTAAAGTAGGTGTGTAGGTAGATATGGCAGCCATTTTGTGAATAACAAGATTCCACAAAAAAAGCAACATTGATCAGTTGTTCTTTTATATTACTGTTGGTGGGAGCAGAACGATGGACAGAATACCCGACAGCCCTCCCAACAGTGTCACGGGATAATTACAGATGAGTACTGGAGTAAATCACAAGTCTAGTTAGCTCCAATATCCAATATTCACTTTCCAATCAAAAGCCAACAATGTTATATATGGTAGGAATAGTACCCATAGCTGATCTAACTGAACATATCTTTGGGATTATGGCATGGAGGTGAAGTTAAAGTCCCAGCCTTCAACATGAAAACAAATTACCGTCTGAAACACACAGCTTAAGTTAATAATGTTAAACAGTTTGTACTCTTATCTTAATTAAAGATTGCAAATTCAAATGACAAATTTCACCACTGGGCCCAAAGGTGAATTCTTCATTCGGACAGTTAAATGCATGACAGCCGAAAACAAACCGCAGATCCAGGAATCCAATTTGTATAATCGCATTGGAAAAGAATGGAGAACGGTGTAAAACAGAAGGAGTTATAGGATTATTACCTGTACAGTACAACATAGGTACACGATGGTGGCAAATTCTTTGGGCTCTCCCACATTAAAGAAATTGCACCACGAAAATCAACTGCCCAGTGTAAATTTTGAACTTTGTATGATACATTATCAGCTTAAAATAAAACAGAAAGCATACAATTAGTGCCAGTACAATTAATTAAACAAAATTAAAGATATAACTCAACCCTTGAAAACTGGACATTATGGAGAAGTTCATTTCAGACATGTAGAAATACCACAACAATCCAACCCAGATGCTGCTTAAAAGCTTCTTAACCCCTATTCTAGTAACCTACCTGAGCAGTTCTTCTCATCACTGTTATCAGAGCAGTCCAGAAATCCATCACAGCGTTCCAGTTGGCTTATGCAAGTCTCTCCATCCTCACAAACCGTTTCATTCAAACACCGTAATGGAACATGGGTAGCTAAGAATTAGATTCCACAAGAATGAAAGAATGAAGGCTTAACAAACATTAAACGTTTAATGCACTGAAAGTAAAACATGAAACACCTACCATGCAGCAGGTTAATGAATACTTGAAAGTTAAAAGACTAACATTCATTACGTTAAACTTGCAAGCATTATCTCTCCCTTCTTCCTACAGAACCATCAACATCTACATTTCCAGTTTTCTACATTTTTGAATTTGCAATTTTCCACTCAATTCTAGCTAATTTTCTAATCAACCTGTTCAGAGATGTTAATACACACCTCCGGAGCAGGTGGGACTTGAACTCAGCCCTCCTAGTCCACGGGTATGGACACTACCACTACACTACAAAGAGGGCTTCCACTCACTTCTATTGAGGAGAATTTCTTTAAAAAAATTGTTCACGGGTTTTGGGCATCACTAAGCAGGCTGGCATCTACTGCCCATCCCCAATTGCTTTAGCTAAGTTGCCTTCTTGAACCTCTAGGGTCACCCACAGTGCTACTGGGTTGGTAGTTCCAGGATTTTGACCCAGCTGTAGTGAAAGAATGGCAGTACAGTTCCAAGTGACAAGGGGAACTTGTAGGTGGTGGTGTTCCCATATATGTGCTGCCTTTGTCCTCCTAGATGGTAGAGGTTTGAAAGCTGCTGTCAAAAATGTCTTGGTGATTTATTGTAACGTATCTTGTAAATGGTATGCACCATTGCCATGTGCATTTATGGTAAAGGGAATGAATGTTGGTGGTGGACAGGGGGTCAATCAAGCAGGCTGCCTTATCCTAAATGATATCAAGCTGCACCCATCCAGGCAAGTAGGAGTATTCTATCACACTCCTGACTTGTATGTGTAGACAGTGGACAAGCACTGGGGAGATAGCTGAGTTATTTGCTGCAGAATTCCTAGCCTCTGATCTGTTCTTGTAGTCATAGTATTTATCGAGCTGCTCCAGTTATGTTTCTAAACAACAGCAAGTCCCAGAATGTTGATACCAGGGAATTCAGCAACGGTAATTTCATTGAACTTCAAGGGGCAATGGTTAGAATCTCTCTCCCTGGCTATGGTTATGTTTGGCACAAATGTTCCAAAGTCACTTATCAGCTCAGGCTTGATGTTGTCCAGGTTTTGCATTGTATGGACATGGTTTACTTTGGTATTGGGGGGACTCATTAATGATGCTTTAGCAATTTAAAAAGAAGTACGACAGTTGACTTGTACAGTTATCTATATTAATCACTAATATTATGGATGATATCTCAGTCAAGTAAACATTTAACCAACGAGTCAAACACAAGACTTCCATTATAAGATGCACAGTAATTTTTGTTTGCCTTTCACAATGTAAAATTCTTGACCTTTAATTCTTAAGTATCAAATCACTAATTCGAATTCTCTGTTAGGGGGAAACAAATTGACAATTCCAGATCTTCTAATCAGTGGCAAGGTGCATAAAAAGACATAATAAGTAAGAGAAAAATTGAAACAATTGCATATCCTTGCATTGTTAGAGGACTGGGGAGAGGGCAAGTGGTGTGGAGGAAGACAGAGGTGGTTAAGAACAGACCTTGACCAGCTAAGAAGTTTGATTGGCCTTGAACCAACTTGAATTTAGACTGCTTCCTGCTTCTGAAATGAAATATTTTAAGCACCCTTATAAGCAATTTAACTCAACAGCTTCCAGAGCAGAAAGTTTATTTTAATAGAAGTACTCACGACAGTTGACTTCATCCGAGCCATCACGGCAGTCCCTGTGGCTGTCACATCGCTTCCAGTTGGGGATACAGTTATGGCCTCGAACACAACGGAATTCTGAAGAGCTACACTTTCCAGCTGGATGTACAGTAGTGGTGGAAGTGGTTGTTACGCTTGCTGCAGAGACAGAACAGAATCACAATGGCCCATAAATTCTGACAAAACTATAATCTTGTATTTATGCAAAGATAGTAAATTCTACAGACAGTGGATAAAAGAAGCTTTCAATCAACTTGGATTACAATATAAAATGGCTTACACAAGAGTTCTTAATTTATTAAAGAATACCAAATGTGTTTGAAAGGATGCATCTTAGCACCAAGAGATGAAACCATTTCCACTTCTGGCAATGGTGTCAGATCGTACAGCTACCTTCTGAAGGAATAGCAGATCGCTGGAAAGGAAATAAAGTGAAAGTAACAAAGTGGGTGAACAAAATAAAAAGGAGCTGAGCAATCAAATCAGGAAGTCTACATGCATAAATAATTATAAAGCATTTATAGAAAGTAATTATCTGTATTACAGCACAATAATCCATGTTCTCATCATAAAACCATAGGAGAAGCAGGCCATTCAGCCCTTCAAGTCTGCTCCGCCATTCAATAACATCAATGATAATCCTCAACTTGACATTTTGCATTTTCCCTATAATCCATGGTTCCCTTACCAATTAAACATCTTGGCTTTGACCATACTTAAATGACCCAGCCTCAGTAGCCCTCTGTGGTACAGAATTCCGCAGACTTGCAGCCCCTTGGGAGAAGAAATTCCTCCTTACCTTTGTCTTAAAATGTACAACTCCTTATTCTGAGATTACTCCATCAGGTCTTAGACCCTCCCACAAGGGGAAACAACCTTTCATCATCATCTACTCTGTCAAGTTCCCTGAAAATCTTGTATATTTCAATAAGGTTACTTGTCATCCTTTTACACTCCAATGAAGACAGGCCTAACCTATCATCAGGCAGTCACTCCATGCCCAGGATCAGCCCAGTGAGCATTCTCGGAATTGCTTCCAATGCCAGTACACTTTTCCTTAGAAAAGTGGCCAGCTGTAGCCCGACTAGTGCTTTGCATACTTTCAGCAAATGTTCCCCATATTGATACTCCATTCCTTTGAAATAAAGGCTTACATTCCATTTGCCTTCCCTATTACCCACTGAAGTCGGCTGCTAGATTTTAGTGATTTACGTACAAGGACTCCCAAATTCATCTGTTCTAATTTTCTGCAGTCTTTTTCCATTTAAATAATATTCTGCTCCATTATTTGACCTACCAAAGTTCGTAACCTCACATTTTTCCACATTATATTCCATCTGACAAGTTTTTGCCCATTCACTTGATCTGTCAAGATTCCTCTGCAGACTCCTTTCGGTCACCCTCATCAACTGTCTTCCTACCTATTTTGTGTCATCCATAAAAAGGTGACTATAGTTCATATTCTTTCCTCATTCAATTAATTAGTAAATATATTGTAAATAATTGTGGTCCCATTGCTGATCCCTGTGGTATTCCACTAGTTACAGGTTGCCATCCTGAAAATGCCCCTTTTATTCCTAATCTCTGTCTTCTATTAGTTAGGCAATCCTCTATTCTTGCTAATATACTACCTCAAAAACCATGAGCTCTTATCTGGATTCCCGCTCACGGCTGCAAAGAACAATGTCTATGCCATCAATTATACCGTTCCCTACTAAATATACATTCCTATTTCCTCACCCCAACTGAATGGTTTCCTTTACCAAGGTTCTATGGTCAATTTGCTCATCCTCCCTGCAGTCCCCATTCATAAAAGCAAAAGAACCAGGAGCAGAAGGCGGCCATCTGGCCCGTCAAGGCTACGCCGCCATTTATTAAGAGCATGGCTGATCTTTTTATGGACTCAGCTCCACTTAACCACCCTCTCATCATAACCATTAATTCCTTTACTATTCCAAAATCTATCTTTGCCTTAAAAGCATTAAATGACATAGCCTCAACTGCTTCACTGGGCAGGGAATTCCACAGATTCACAACCCTTTGGGTGAAGAAGTTCCTCCTCAAATCTGATCCCCGTTATTTTGAGGCTATGTCTCCTAGTTCAAGTTTCACCCGCCAGTGGAAACAACCTCCCTGCTTCTATCTTATCTATTCCCTTCATAATTTTATACATTTCTATAAGATCCCCCTCATTCTTCTAAATTCCAATTTGTATAGTCCCAGTCCACTCAATCTGTCCTCATAAGCCAAACCTCTCAACTCTTGAAGCAACCTAGTGAACCCCCTCTGCACCCCCTCCAGTGGCAGTACATCCTTTCTCAAGTAAGGAGGCCAAAACTGTATACGGTAAGCCAGGTGTGGCCTCACCAATACCCTATAAAGCTGTAGCATAACCTCTATGTTTTTAAATTCCATTCCTCTAGCAATGAGGGACAATATTCCATTAGTCTTCTTAATTACCTGCTGCACCTGCAAACCAACTTTTTGAGATCCATGCACAAGGACACCCAGGTCTCTTTGCACAGCAGCATGCTGCAATTTTTCACCGTTTAAATAATAGTCAATTTTGTTGTTATTCCTACCAAAATGGATGACCTCACATTTACCAACATTGTACTCCATCTGCCAGATCACTTAACCTATCTATATCCCTGTGGAGACTCGGTGTCCTCTGCACACTTTGCTCTACCACTCATCTTAATGTCATCTGCAAACATTTATACACTACACTTGGTCCCCAACTCCAAATTATCTACATAATTTAAAAACAATTGTGGTCTTGGCACTGATCCCTGAGGCACACCACCAGCCACTGATCGCCAACTAGAAAAACACCCAATATCCCTACTCTTTGCTTTCTGTTAATTAACCAATCCTCTATCCATGCTAATACATCACCTGTAATGCCATGCACCTTTATCTCATGCAACAGCCTTTTGTGCAGCACCTTATCGAATACCTTCTAAAAATCCAGATATAGCACATCCACGGTTCCCCATTGTCCACCGCGCTCATAATGCCCTCACAGGATTCCAGTAGATTAGTTAAACATGACCTGCCTTTCACGAACCCATGCTGCATCTGTCCGATGGGACATTTTCTATCCAGGTGTCATGCTATTTAGTCATAGAGATATAGAGCATGGAAAAGACCCTTTGGTCCGACTCGTCCATGGCGACCAGAATCCTACATAAGTCTAATCCTACTTACCAGAATTTGGCCCACATCCCTCTAAATATTCCTATTCATATACCCATCCAGATGCATTTTAAATGTTGTAATTGTACCAGCCTCCACCACCTCCTCTGGCAGCTCATTCCATACATAGATCAACCTTTATGTGAAAAAGTTGCCCCTTAGGTCCCTTTTATATCTTTCCCCTCTCACCTTAAACCTTCTAATTTTGGACTCCACCACCCCAGGGAAAAGACCTTGTCTATTTACCCTATCCACGTCCCTCATGATTTTATAAACCTCTACAGAGGTCACCCCTCAGCCTCTGATGCTCCAGTGAAAACAGCCCCAGCCTATTCAGTCTCTCCCTAGAGCTCAAACCCTCCAACCCTGGCAACAACCTTGTAAATCTTTTCTGAACCCTTCCAAGTTTCACAACACACTTCTTATAGGAGGGAGACCAGAATTGCACGCAATACTCCAAAAGTGGCCAAACCAATGTCCTGTACAACCACAACATGCCCTTCCAACTCTTATACTCAATGCACTGGACCAATAAAGGCAAGCATATCAAATGCCTTCTTCACTATCCTGTCTACCTGTGACTCCATTTTCAAGGAACTATGAACCTGCACTCCAAGGTCTCTTTGTTCAGCAACACTCCCCAGAACCCTACCATTAAGTGTATAAGTCCTGCCCTGATTTGCCTTTCCAAAAATGCAGCACCTCACATTTATCCAAATTAAACTCTATCCGCCATTCCTCAGCCCTTTGGCCCATCTGATCAAGATCCTGTTGTACTCTTAAGTAACCTTCTTTGCTGTCTACTACACCTCCAATTTTAGAGTCATCCGTAAACTTACCAACCACACCACCTATGTTCACATCTAAATCATTTATACAAATGACAAAAAGCAGTGGACCCAGCACCAATCCTTGTGGCACGTTGCTGGTCACAGGCCTCCATTCTGAAAAGCAACTCTCCACCATCACCCTCTGTGTTCTCCCTTTGAGCCAGTTCTGTATCCAAATAGCTAGTTCTCCCTGTATTCCATGTGATCTAAACTTGCTAACCAGTCAACCATGAGGAACCTTGTCCAAAGCCTTACTGAAGTCCACATAGATCACATCCACCACTCTGCCCTCAAATCTCTTCATTACTTCAAAAAACTCAATCAGGTTAGTGAGACATGATTTCCTACACACAAAGCCATGTTGACGATCCCTAATCAGTCCTTGCCTTTCCAAATACATGTAACTCCTGTCCCTCAGGATTCCCTCCAACAACTTGCCCACCACCGACGTCAGGCTCACTGTTCTATAGTTCCCTGGCTTTTCCTTACCACATTTCTCAAATAGTGGCACAACATTAGCCAACCTCCAGTCTTCTGGCACCTCACCTGTGGCTATCGATGATACAAATATGTCAGCAAATATCTCTTCATTAAATGATAAATTGAAGCTTTTTCCCACTACAAAAGTTAAGCTATCAGGCTTTAGTAACCCGCTTTTTATCTATCTCCTTTTTAAACAGTAGCGTTACATTTGCTGTTTTCCAATCTGCCGGAACCGCCCCAGAGGCCAACGAATATCACAGAGTCTTGATGTTTAAAATCTTATTAAATGGTTAAAACAATGGTACAAACAACATTTCAAGTGATTAGTTAAAAATGAGAATGATACTAGCTTCAATACCAAACAATGAATAAAACTCAGTGCATATTAAAAATTTGCAGGATAACAACTTATCTTTTAAGCATAAGCATTCGTACTCAATGAGCACTGACTATTGCCTGCAACTATTGTGGCAAAATTAAAGCTTCCGTAATCAAAACTAAATGGCAATATCAGGGAATGAAACAGAATTTGCTTTGTACTTTCTGAAAAGTGATGGACGTTTCTAATTCAGATATTGTATAAAAAGTGCTTTTAAAAAAAAAACATTTAATTATTTGCAAGCAACAAAAAGTTTCCAACGAAACAAAAATCGTAAGTACTGCAACAATGGGTGGTCCTTCCGATTTTAGTTTACCTGGAAAAGTGGGACAACCTTCCTCATCAGAACCATCCGTGCAGTCTTCATATCTATCACACACCCAACTGTTTATAATACATCCTCCAACATTACATCGGAAGTGGTTGGGACCACAACTCAAAGGAGCCTCAGTCGTATGTTGAACAGGATTCCAACCTAAAACAATTGCAAACACTTCAGTAAAAAGCATTTAGGTTTCTGGTTAAGAAATAAATTCTGGGGTCTGAAGTAAATCTACAACTTTAGATTTCCCTTCCCCATTTGAAATCAACCCTTCCTCTTACTGATATGCCTGTCCTTTCTGTTCACCAAGACACTCATTCATTGCTGAGCTATGGTTCCACGATCCTCAGTTGAGGGAGGAAAGAGGAAGTAATTTGATTTGTAACATTTCAATGCATGCCTTAATTTTCTTAATGACACTTTATGTGCATTTTCTTCCCCCCAAGGAAAGTGGCCTTTTCTTGTATGAGGGTCCCTCGTGGCACAGTGGCAGTGTCCCTAGCTCTGAGCCAGGAGGCCAGAGATCAAGTCCCATCTGCTGCAGGTTGATTGGAAAATATTTATAATGTAAAGTGAAACTTTTGTCCAATTGAGTGTGTTGCTCTATCAGAGAAGATGCTAGGCTAAGATCTTAGTTACCTGTCCAAGCGAACACAAGGAAACTCACTGCACAGCTCGAGGATAATAAGGAAATTTTCTCAGAATCCTGCCCAACATTCCACTATTAAACTATCTCTATCAAAAAGTTAGCTAAAAATACTTGGCTATGAAGCGAGACCTTACTTTCACACTGACCACACTGCTAAGAATACGACAGATGCTAAATAATTATACACACTAACTCAACTTTCAAAATTAAGTTTTACCCAATTCGTTGTTCCATATTTCTAGACCTTCCGCCTCAAGAGAATTTCAACCAAATGAAAGTGGCCATTTTCATTACAATACAGAAATCTGTTATTCAACTGTAATTAATTTCTTTTCTTTAATCATTAATAGGATGAGGGCGTCTCTGGCTAAGCAGCATTTATTGTCCATCCCTAATTGTCCAGAGGGCAGTTAAGAGTCAACCACATTTGCTGTGGGTCTGGAGTCATATCTGGGTCAGACCAGGTAAGAATGGCAGTCTCCTTTCCTAAAAGACATTAGTGAACCAGATTAGTGAACCAGGTGGGTTTTTCCTGACAATCGACAATGGTCATCATAGATTCTTAATTCTAGATATTTATTGAGTTCAAATTCCATCATCTGCTGTGACAGGATTCGAACCCAGGTCCTCAGAATGGTATCCGGGTCTCTGGATTAACAGTCCAGCGATAATACCATAAGGCCATTGCCTCCCCAATTTGTAGCCATATTGCTAAAGAACAAAATAAATTCAAATCAGTAGTTGTTTTGTGGTTATAGAATGCAGAGGTATCTTAAATTTTTTTAAAAATCTGAAGAATTTACAAATATTTTTAGTCAGTTTGGAACACTACATCCCACATGCATAATGTCGTTACTTAAACTTAATGTTTATACCAGGACAGTCATCTTCATCAGACCAGTCTCCACAGTCATTCTCACGATCACACTTCCACCATGTTGGAACACAATTTCCATTCCGACAGGTAAAATGAAAATATCTTGAGCAAGAAGGTGCTTCAGTAGGATTTTCTGCAGAGACGAAGGACAAAATAAGAACTGGTAAGGATTTTTTTTTTTGAAACAGCAATACACAAAGAAAATGATTTACACTGTGACTCCCTAAAAAAAAAATGCAACATCAGCCAATAAAGGATTCTACGATTAGAAAACAAAATAAATAATTAAGTTCCAATTAACTGCCCGTACAAACTACATTTTACCTTGGTGAACGCTGATCGGAGGACAACTAATAATTGCCCTTAAATAGAATCTTCCTTTGCAATGCATGAGAAGTAGACAGAACATTGATTCTCCACATTCCTGGCAGTAAATATCAATACTTGACAATTAAAAAATACATTAAACCTCAATGTTGTACTTCAAATTTGTGAACTGCTGAGCACCACAATGAACTTTTTTTGAGCCTTAGGTGATGCTGGAAAGAGTTTTACAGCCAAGTCAGCTCTGTGCTAACAGGGCAACCCGATATTTCATTGATCATAGAATCCCTACAATGTGGAAACAGGCCCTTTGGCCCAACAAGTCCACACCGCCCTTCAGAGCATCCCACCCACATCCATCCCCTATAACCCACCTAATCTACACAGCCATGAATACTACAGGCAATTTAGCATGACCAATGCACCTAGCCTGCACATCTTTGGACTGTGGGAGGAAGCCTGCGCAGACACAGGGAGAGTGTGCAAACTCCACACAGATAATCGCCCAAGTGTGGAATCGAACCCAGATCCCTGGCACTGTGAGGCAGCAGTGTCAACCACTGAGCCATTGTGCCACCCATCAGCCAGATCATTTCCAGTACTGTGAAACTTAGATTATTGACCTGAAATCAGGTTCACTTATGGCAGCTCAAGAGGTAGACCAGTCAACAAGACTGCAATTCTTCGCACTAGATTCCAGATAATCTTGCACGCCCAGCCTTGGATGATAGTGTAGACAAGCAGCACAATCTTCATCGTGTACCTTCTTATAGCTCATAAACCTCCAACAAATCTATTACATACACTGAAGTCTGCTAATCATGATTATGCACCATAAACTCTAAATGGTGTTGATGGGCTAGGGCAGGAACGGGCAACGTGTCTCTCTTGGGACAAAATAGGCAAATCGATATTAATAGATTCCTCAATCAAAAATATTAACAAGGCACAATTTACTTCATTAAGCTGTAAAACAAAAAATTATGAAACATAGTTCTACCTCAGTAAAATACCCATCATACCCCAGATACATTACAGCAATGAAATATTATGTATGACAGATTCTGACCTGCATGGTTTAAGCATATTCACCAATGACCAGGTTTTAGGCAACTATATGTTTCCCCCCACTTACGGCAATTTGCTTCATCAGAGTAGTCTCCACAATCATCGACCCCATCACACTTCCATTCCATGCTAATGCACATCCCATTCAAGCATCTGAAACTGAAGGGTTCACAAGTTCTATTGAACTCTCCTGTCTGGGCTGTAGATATAAGCATGAACAAAAAAGAATTAACATCACCATTTACTAATGCCAACATGCTAGATTACAAACAAGCCCAATAATCTAACTGCATGGCATAGTCAAAGGAAATCACACTGGCAAGTTACAGGTCTTGATACTAACTTCATACTAGCAGGCATTTGTCAACGTCTCAAAGTGCAGTATTCCTTCCTACATGATATGCACCAGGAACAATTTAACCAGAACCACCTTCAGATTTGTGGGACTATTAATTTCATAATATTTGTTTAAACCAATCATATAATAAACATAAGTGAATGTGTTAAATCAAGGTTTAAACAAATAGGTTAACCTCTTTCGGGATGGAAAGGATGGTAGGACTCTTCACTGGTTTCAAAAACCCAGAATGATCTTTCTTTCTCCATTTACAACTTGACCAACTCGCATATCTTTACCTTACTATTCTAAAATTCTAGTTTTTATGAAATGCCAAACCTCAAATATTTTACCAATTTAGTTACCACTTTTCACCAACTGACAGTTTTAGTTTAATGAAAAGAATTGCAAATATTGGAGATCTGAAACAAAAACAGAAAATGCTGGCAAAATTCTGCTGCTTTCTCCCTACAAGCGCTGCCAGACCTGCACAGTTAACATTTTGTGTCCAGGAACTCTTCATCAAGCCTGCTGAGTTTCACCAGCAATTTCTGTTTTTGTTAATTTTCCTTAAAAGAAACATTATTTCAAGTTAAGGTCATCTGTGAAACTAACACTCCCTAGTCTATTGAGTATTTCCAGCATATCTTTTTTAAAATTCAGATTTTTAGCATCCCCAAAATTTTTCATTGTGAACTTAATTCAGAAACTTTTCATTGCATCATGTCTGCGCCAGTCAGACATCCCTCTATTCTAGACCATTTTCCAGCACTAGGCCCATAACCTTGTATGCCACGGTGTTTCAGGTGCTCATCCAAACACTTCTTAAATGTCTTTTGGGGCTTCCCATCTCTACCACTCTTTCAGGCAGCAAATTCCAGATACTTACAAACCTCCGCGTGAAAAAAAATGTCCTCAAATCCCTTCTAAACTCATACTCCTTACCTTAAAATTGTGCCTTCTGGCTACTGATCCTTTGACCGTGTGGAAAAGTCTTTTCCCCATCTGCCCGGTCTCTGCCCCACAGGACTTTGTATACCACCTCTTCCTTCTCTACTCTACAGAGAGCAATCCCAGCTGATTTAGTCTCTATCACAGCTGAATCTCTCCAGCCCAGGCAACATTCTGTTAAATGTCTTCTGCACCATCTCTAGTGTAATCAAATCCTTCTACAGTATGGTGACCAAACTGCAAACAGTACTCCAGCTGAAGCCTAACATTATATTACAGCTCCACTATAACCTCCTTGTTCTTGTATTCAGTGCCTTGACTAATAAAGGCAAGTACTCCTTAAGTACCTTATCTGCCGGTCTTACTGCCTTTAAGGATCTATGGATATGTACATCCTCTGTATTTCCTAGGGTCCAGCCACTCAAAATGTACTCCCTCGCCTCATTAGCTCCAAAATACATCACCTTTCTTTTTCCAGGCTTAAATTCCATTTGCCATTGCTAAGCCAGTCTGCACGATCCTGTTGTCTAAGGCCTTCCTCCTCTGTTTACCACACCAGTACGTTTTTGTCTCAACTTCAAATTTACTGATCATACCTCCTACAGTCACATCTTCTGCACACACACACACACACACACACACACACACACACACACACAGAGGTTCCCAAGCTTCAGATGTTGCTAGCCTGTGCAGTAATGGTTTGGAATGAAGTGAAGCTGTGCTCCAATGTAAAGAGTGATCACCCTCTACTGGCTAAATCTGCAGAATCTTTCAGAAGTTTAGCTGGGTGACTAAGTTTGGTAATGGATTTTCACCTGGATAAACACCAGGCTGATGAAAAAAAAAAGAATTCTAATTTTGTTTTTAAATCCTTTCCCAGTTCAGATTTACAATTTTCCCTTTGTCAAAATCTGTCTTTTCAGATAACTAGATTGTTGCACGTCCTACATCCCTGCTGGAAACCTTGAGTTGCATTCGTGTCTGAAGTTGTGATTCAACTATTTTTCCCTCCAAGAAAAGCTGGATTGGGAAAATGAAATTATGTTTTTGAAATCTGCTTTTTTCTATGTATTTTTTCCAAATTCCAATTGCCCAGTCAGTATTTTACCAATTAACTTTTTTATTCTGGGATGTGCATGGTTTGAGTTTAACGTTTTTCATATGTACAATAAACATAGCTATAGATTATAGTCGGTTATGAAAACAATCTTGAAATAGATATTTGCTACATATTCAGATGCACAGATGTGTCGCGTATGGCAAACAATTATTCTCCTTTCTAAACTGCACAATAGATGCTAAAAAAGTTTCACAAGTGAACACAAACACTTAAGACTAAAGGTTATTGTCCAGCTTATACTTTCTTGTTGGGCAAAGCCCATAAACATGCCTAATATTATAATCAGACTAGAAAGTCTTAGACTTGATTCCTGCCGAGTTGAATTTGCTGATCTCAGCCAAGTTAGCAAGTGGGAACTATAACTGTCCCTAGTCTCCTGGAATGCTTTTGGGTAAGAAAGATGGCACTTGTTTTCATTATTCATCCAAATATGAAGGATAGGTGCATATATCTTATGTGAACTAAAATAGAAGTCTCTGATGTGGTGCTATCTATAACTGAATAAAGCAGGTTACAAGTCAGTGGCCAAGCTCATGCATCATGCATTTGGCCACATAGATCAGGTATCATAAAGCACACCTTTCACATCCCTCCACACCTTGCCCCAAATTCACAAGATCAAGTGACTCATTCTGACTACAGCTTGTACAAATGAAATGCTTCTAGCAAGTCATGCTCAAAAAGATTTTTTTCCTATAGTTTTAATATGGTACAGTATTGCTAAACGGAAACATACAACAGTGAGCGTAGTTTGGATCTTCATCTGAACCATCTTCGCATTGTGGGGTTCCATCACACACCATGAAGCTGTGTAGGCATCCACGACTATCCTTGCAGACAAAATCCATATACTGAGAACACAATGGATCTAGGAAGGATTAACGGGGAATTTAAAAATCACACTATAAGCAATCAGGGTTAATCTTTAAATTACCAAAAACAGCAACTTGCATTTCCACAGCACTCCAGCAAAAATACATCTCAACATGCTTTAAGTTAAAGATAACAGTCACAAGGAAGTTCAGCAATGCATCCCTGTGAATCCCTGAAGGAAAATGGGGGTTGCAAATAATTGCAAGTCCCTTTCAGTTTGAGACAGCCCAAGTTTTAATCAGTAACTTGAATGTTTTTAAATAGGTTAAATTCAAAGAAAGAAAAAAATCTTTTGAGCCTCAAGGATACAGGAACAAGATTTCTACATCAATCCATATTAGGAAGTAAATTATACACAATAATTAAACCTTGCAGAACTCGGGTCAAAAATAATTCATTGTTAATTACAATAGTAAAAAGACGACATCTGGTCCTTCCAGTTCATGCACAAATACTCAGGCATCGTTTGTTGGATGCAACCAAAATAGTAAACACTCAATTGTGAGCTAAATGTAGGGGTTTTTGTTTTAGAGGAATACCATGTTCAGTACTGTTCCCCTAAATTTTATTGCTTTGTAGAGTTTTCAAACTGAATTGTGCAAACTTAATTATAGCTGAGAAATATTGAAAATACTCACTGCAGTTTTGCTCATCTGATCTATCTAAACAGTCTGGTACACCATTGCAACGCTTGATCATCGCAATACAGCTACCATTATCACAGCTAAATCCATTACAGGGCGTCTCTCCTGGGTCAAAGAATGGAAAAGGATGAAAACATAAATGTATAAAGACAGCCTATAATTAATATAGATTAATAATATATAAATATTACACAAAAACCAGAAGAACTGTGGATGCTGTAAATCAGGAACAAAAACAGAAGTTGCTGGAAAAGCTCAGCAGGTTTGGCAGCATCTGTGAAGCAAAATCAGAGTTAACGTTTCGGGTCCAGTGACCCTTCCTCAGAATTATTACATGTCTTAATCCAGGCATGTCATTCATCTTAAGATATTGAATAGACTGAATGGTACTGTTAGAATACAAATAACTGTAAAACTGCCTTCCCAAATAACAATGAAGCACTAATAAAATTGCATTCAACTAGAAAAAGCAAGTGTAGCTGGATCAAGGGCCAAAACATTAATGTATATTAGTCTGCATCAATGGTGCAGAGGTGGAGATGGTCAAGAGCGTCATCTTCCTGGGAGAGAGTCCGTGAACACAGCCCAGTCCATCACATAAACCATCTTTCCATCCACTGACTCCAGCCATATTTTCCACTGCCTCAGGAAAGCAACCAATATAAATCGAAGAATCCCCCCACCTCGGCTATACTCCCTTCCAGCCTCTTCCGTCAGACAGAAGATATACAGGTTTGAATATATGTATGAACAGATTCAAGAACAGCTTCTTCCCCGCTGTTATCAGACTTTTGAACAGACCTCTTCAATGTTAATTTTGATCTCTCTCTCTCTCTCTCTCTGCACCACCCGCAGCTGTAACACTATTCAGCACTCTATTTTCTACCCTGATGCATTACGTACAATACGATCTGCCTACTGTTCACTGTATCATCTCGATATATGCAACAACAATAAATCAAACTCAAATATTTGTTATCATAGCAGATTTCCACACTTCAGATGTAAACTAGTTTTGCAGACTATGTTAACTCCTCTTCTTTCCACATTCTGCTAGACTGGCTAAGCATTTCCAGCTTTTATTCCTGTTTGCAGCACCCTCAGCATGTTCCACAAGAAAATGTGCACTGTACATCATCACCTGTAGCTCACAGTGACAAAATTTGCCTTTTTACAACTGCACTTTGAATCAAATCCAAAAACATCTGTAATACTATTAATATATTTGTGCAAATTAAACGAACTACTGGATGGTCAATCATATTCTACCTTATGTAAACTCGAAAGTATCCAAAACTCTTCTACCAGTGTCTTGTGTCACAGCAAGTCCTGTTCCCTCAAAAACTCCTGTGTTCACTGATCAACACTGGTTTCCAGTCAAGTGTTGTCTTGACTGTAAAAATCTTATTCCTTGTTTTCAAATCATCCACAGCTGCTTTCCTCCCGGTCACTGAAATCTCCTCCATCCTACAACCTTCTACACTGCATTAATTGTAGCCTCTTGTGCAGTCCTAGTTACAATTGAACATAATTGATGGCTATGCCTTCATTTCTGTAACTCCCAAACTCTAATTCCCTCCCTCCACCTCACTCTCCTCGGAGATATTTCTCAAAATTTCTCTCTTTGATCAATCTTCTGTCAGTTGCCACATATTAATGTGGCATGTTACCATACTTTGTTTCAATAAACAAGACTTTTAAAATAGCCTTGAGATATTTTATTATTTTAAAGATGCTATATTAGTGCAAAATTATTGATAAAGAAACATTGGACAGTTAATTTTCTTTTACACAAAACAGTAAGCTAGTTGATGGTTTGCTCTTTTGATAGCTCAAACATTTAGCAGTTCTTCTTTTTCCCCATCCTTCAAGATACAATAGATAAAATATGCAGAGGTAGTGATATCAATACAACGTCTCCCCACACGGAGGCACATCAAATCTGTCTCTGGCTGCTTAAGTTATATAATGGAACCGAGGCTAAAGCCTGCCTTCAACTGTCATGTCAAAGAAAATCACATCATTTTGAAACGCAGCATCAGGTAAAATAAAAGGGAAAGAAAAATATAAAGAGAATGAGCAAAATATATCTAAAACTTTTACCACAGAGAGTTAAATCTTCATCAGATCCATCACGGCAATCATCATCCCCATCACAAATCCACCTACGTGGGATACAGTGTCCATTGCGGCATGAAAAGTTGCTGGAGTCACAGGTGTGTTTACTTGCTGAAAAAAGAATTGTGAAGCATTATTGCTTCTTCTGACAGGCAGCAATTTAACTGCGTACAATTTATCGTAACCTCCAGAGATAAAATCCATTTCTGCTGTGCAGCATGCCAGTTAAAACATGTATCTTAGTCAAACATCATTCTTCAGAATTCGGAAGTAGAATTTCTAAAGAACTGTTAGCTTAATGGCCCACCTGTCTTCTTCAGATTTTTAATTTATAAAAGTGATTCAAAAACCAAAATCAAAAAATTCTTTACTTTGATAATGTTGTAAATTTGGAAAATAAAAAAGGCTTTAAATACTAGAATTCCCAATTTAACCTCTTCTTGATCACAATAGTCATTCCTGCAACACCACCTAATCAATTAAGCTGCTTTGAAAACACCACAAAACACTAATTTATCAGACTATATCCCTGAACTCTGTTTACTCTAGTCAAACAATAAAAATAAAATTACTACTTTGCCATAGTTCAGCTAATTCAATCCGCTCTAGAATTCTACAGCACTTCTGCTAACAAAAACTAAATCAAAATGCTGCTCCTTGCTCAAAAGTTAAAACCATCAATTTCAGTCAATTTCTTTTAAATTAAAGCACTATAACATGGTAGTGAAACTGGACTTTCCTGGTTCATTTTGGATGCTACAAGTGTTGCCAACGTATAGCACTGACAATGGTCTCTGGTACTTTGCTCATTTTTAACATTATTCATTCAGCTAAATATTTACCAGAAGTGAGACATCACATTTTTCAAAAGCACAAAAAAAATCTAAGAAACAACCAAGAACAAATTAAATCTCAGTGAAGTTCGCAACAACAAATGAATGATTACTTACAGGTACAGTTCAGTTCATCTGACCAATCTCGGCAGTCATTGTCCCCATCACATCTCCAAGACAAGCGTATACACATGCCAGTGGCACAAACAAACTCACCACTCTTACAGTTGTTCACAGCTGTAAGGATTTCAAGTGAGAAGAATTACAATGCCAATTAGATAAGATTTATATATAAACAACACATTTATTACGTTTGCATAATCTAATCTGATCTTTGAAAAAAAATTCAGATGTCACAACATGACTAGACCAAAAACATTTTAGTGTCGTAGGTAACTCAATTCCTTTATACCAAGGATATTTTACATCAAACGAATTTACTATCAAATGCAATTTTCTTAGCATATTTAGCGGACAGTAATTTATGCATATACTGAAAACACAGTTTATCTGTAGACAGTCTATTCATTGCCAATAATTAACTGCTTCGGAGATCTTCTATGCCAAAATCAAAATCAATCATTGTAAGTCTTGAGAGTCACGTTTCTAAAGAATTAATTCCGTTCAAAGTAACAAATTATTTGCAGCATACAATAGATGGGCTCATTTCGATCTAACCAGAAACTAAAAACTTATTTCACATAAAAGGAGGAATTGGAGGAATTGGATGAACATTTCCTAAATAGAAAAAACAACTGGTCAGCCAAGGATATTACCAAAAAGAACTTGCAGAAAAAAAAAAGGTGTTTTCATGAGTTAGCCAGTGTTAAATGTCCTAAAAATTTAGAATGTAGGTCAAATAATTGTAGGCCTCTCTATCAAATGCTGCAAAGAATTAGTTGCCTTTCAGATCCAGAAACACACCAACCCAGATATTTAATGGCTAGGCATGAGGGTCAAGAAAAGAACATGGTCGAGCACTCGAACTTCTCCGTAAAACCTTTTATTAGTTATTCAAATCTCACTGACTTGAATAGGGATAATATCACCTCAACTGTATGAACACGACAGCCATCTAGTTTTAGATACACAGATTGAATTGGTAATGGAAAGGCTTGACCAGTCACAGGTATCTAAGCAGACCCCACTGGAGGCCAAAGTGGAATTGGAGTGCAACGACAAGGGAAATAAATTCACTCAATTAGTGCAAATTCCCTCTAGTTAGTTTGGCAGAAGTCTGGGTCTGCCTTTCCTGGAGATGAAATGGCAAGTCATTTACCAGTCTCTCGAACAATAGATTCAGGGTTTACATGGAACGTCATTAAAAAGTACCATAATGAAGTAACTGGATGTATGCAATGCTATAGCCAATTAGGTAAAAGTAGGTTAAGGCTCTTTGAGTCACTTACAGCACTGTTCCTCATCGCTATCATCCCCACAGTCATCTTCACGATCACATCTGTATGAAAGTGGAATGCACATCCCAGATGACCGACATTTAAACTGAGAGTCAGGATCACAAGCAGCCGTTGCTATGAAGTTTTAAAAAAAAAAAAGGGGGAAATACTCGTGCTTACTAAAAATGTATTCTTTTAGGTCATAAACACTATAATAGCACATCCTGTATCAGTAAGTAGACAAAATCCAGTAAGATAGCCAAACGCAAGTATTAAAAAATTCTTGCTTAACACCAGAAGTCATGTTCAAGATAAAGGTTAACCCTAAATGAGAGAAAAGATAATCTTAAAAAATAATTAAACAGATGAGATATTTCACTAAATCCCACATCTAATAAACATTAAAGTGAAGTCTTGTGAAATTTGTTATTGTAGCATTATCCTACGTAGATAGCTGGACAACACTTGGCAGAGTCATGAAATTCAAACAGTACTTACGACAATTTCTTTCGTCACTATAGTCACCACAGTCATTATCATTATCACATTTCCAAATGCTGCTGATACATTTGCCATTGGAGCACCTGTACTGGTTAGGCAGACAAGTATGTTCTGTAATAAAATAAACACGTTAAGAAACAGGTGAATAGTTGTAGGTTGAAGCAAAAGTTTTAGTGTTCTGTGGAAGGCAGAGGGAATATGGATATCAAGTAATTTCAAGCTGCTAGCAGGCCTGGTGAAAGAAGTGAATAATAAACAATTCTCTCTGCAAAGTACTCTTGGTATGCAATTATCGTGGTGAAGTGAGGAGTAGGAGGAATGGAAATTGCAGCATTGAATGAATGAGGCGAGTGCATTCAAGGGATAGGAGAGACAGCCAGTGAGTAAGAAAGGACAGTTTGATCAGTCCAGCTTGATGCGCCACTTCACATCTGTACATCTTCAAGCTGATGAATCATTTTCGCACAAAACAGTTTCCTTCCTCCCAGCAAACTTTAGTTATCTCACTATCTACAGTACAACTGCAGTAATGAAAACAGAAATTGCTAGAAAAGCTCAGCAGGTCTGGCAGCATCTGTGGAGAGAAATCAGAGTCAACATTTCAGATCGAGTGCCTGAGAAGGATCACTCAACCCGAAACATTAGCTCTGATTTCACTCCACAGACTCGAGCTTTTCCAGCAATTTCTGTTATTGTTTCTGATTTATACAATCCACAGTTCTTTCACTTTTCACAACTTTAGTAATGGCAGCAAGTAGCTTTACCATGAACTAACATTGCAATTGTGCTGTAAAGGTAGTTGTAGATTCTACTTTAAATCTAATAAGTGAGCTTGGAGTTAAATACATTATAACCTCTCGGATATGAAACTCTTGCTCAGAAATTGTTTGAGTAGATCTTAACTGACACTAGCATTATTTTAGTATAGCACTATGGGAGCAGAAATGTGAAGTTACATGTTTGGACAAGTAAAACAAATTTTACTTGTGAAAATATAATAAAGTAGTATTGTACATTTCAGGTAAGTAAACATTTATTTATAATTTTCTAGTTCATACACTCGTGGTTAGGCATTTGAAGATCATTGTACAATTAAGAAAATTCCAAAGTTCAGGAATGACTTAGTCTCACACAGTCCAGACTAGAGAGGCTTCAGTGTAATAGGATTCTGTATTTTAAGGTTGCACTTATGCGGTCACATCTGCATTGTTATGTGGCTTCCAATTAGCACAGAAGCAAAACTGACAGGATAAAGGAAAATAGATTCTTTAGCAAGGCCACTTCATGGCACGTTGTATTCATAGAATCATAGAATCCCTACAGTTTGGAAACAGGCCTTCAGTCCAACAAGCCCACACCAACCCTTGGAGCATCCCACCCAGACCCATCCCCTATAACCCACCTAAGCTACACATCCCTGAACACTACAGGCAATTTAGCATGGCCAATCCACCTAGCCTGCACATCTTTGGAATGTGGGAGGAAACCAGAGCACCCGGAGGAAACCCACGCAGACATGGAGAGAAAGAGCAAATTCCACAGTCACCCAAGGCTGGAATCGAACCCGGGTCCCTGGCGCTGTGAGGCAGCGGTGCTAACCACTGAGCCACCATGCTGCCGTATACTGACACAACTTAAGGACCAGCTCTGCTGCCATCTTTAATCAGGTTTTGGATGACCTCCCAAACACTAAAAAAAGACCGTCTCAACTGTGACCTCAGTGAGTTGAAATCTGTCCACATGCCTCTCGCTCCGAGATAACAGTGCAAATTAGAGCGTAACTATATGAACAAGGTATTGCCTGCTGCAAACAGGTAGTATAACTACTGATCTGAGATCACTAATTAAAGTATTAACTGCATCCTCACATTTGCTGTTTTCTGGTGATAGTGACAGAATAATTCAAAAAGTAGATTTTTTAAAATTCTTGTATAGGATGTTAGTGTCTCTGACAATGCAGCATTTATCTCCCATCCCTAAATATCATTAAACTAGTTGACTCTCTAGACCATTTCAGAAGGCAGTTAAGAGTCAATGGTATTGGTGTGGAGTCACATGGAGGTCAGACCAGGTAAAGACAGCAGATTTCCTTCCCTAAAATGAACTAATTAGTGAACCAGACCAGTTTTTACAACAATTGGCAGTGGTTATGTGGTCACCATTAGGCTGGCTTTTAATTCCAGATTTTTTTTAAATTGAATTCAAATCTCACCATTTGAACTTTAGACCTCAGAACTATTAACTTGGGTCTCTGGATTGCTGGTCTAATGACAGTACCCCATACCACCACTTCCCCTAAATGTTACACAAAGGTTCAAATTTTTATCCACTGTTTGCACGTGATGGGTGACATGATTCAAACACACCATTCACTGAAATTCATTCTAAGACTCCATAAGATCAGAAAATACTGGAAACACCAACTAAGGTCAGGCAGAAATAAAAACAAAAGGAGTTGTGAAGAAATTCAGTAGGTCTGGCAGCATCTGTGGAGTGAGAAATGGACTTAACATTGAGTCCAATACAACTCCTCTTTGGAAGTGAAAATATGCAGCCCATTTGGTGTAGCCATCAAGAAACATTTTCAGATTACTAACCACACAATAAGTTCTCACCTTGTCTCACACAGATGTTATTTCTTAATGAGTAACCATGGGGGCACTCACAATGAACATCTCCAGATGGTAAAATTGTGCTCTTCACTCCCTCAGGGCACACACATCTCTTACCAAAGGGTTTGGGAAGACAGATCAAGCTGCAAGTCTTCTCTGTACATGCATTCTCCCCTTTAAAATAAATATATGTGGTTAGTAAAAACTTCATAGCAGTTGCATGAGCAATTGATGAAGGGTGTCAATTTAATATTCACCAATCCTCTCTCTCCTTGTGCACATATAATTTGTTTATTTCAATATAAATTCCTTCTCTGTAGTAACATTCAGGTATGCCACACAACTTAGGTGCAGCAGAAATAAAAACAAAGACAACAATTAATAACAATTAGTTAAAAAAAAGATACTTCCAAAGTGTCATGGTGACCATGTCTAGAACAGTCATCTGTGTGTTAAATTGAATGTTACAGAGCCACTGACCCTCTTCAGGAAGTCAGCCCTAAAAACTGTCCCTAAATTCTGCATTTCTACACCTCTGGTCTTGCGTTTCATCTCACCACTCATCTCTACTTAGTGACATAGGTAATGTTACAGCAGAGAGTGTTTTATTTGCCAGAGATAAACACCAATGCCATGGACAGTCACTTATTAGAAGCCTGCAAAAAGTGTGTAATTTCTTTCCATAACCCACTATTCATCTCAAAATAAAAACCATGCCATTTTAAAGTACATTAAGTGGTCTACTGATAATTTGCGCAGCTTACTAGTTCTTCCAGCCCGCTAATTTTTGTGCTGACAAAAGATTCTTGGCCTATATTTAAATTCTACTGGAGAGCAAAAATGTACGTAACAATCTAATTGTCTAGACCAGAAACACAGCAAAATACACAAGAGCAGCTACCTGTTGTCCTGTCTTTGTAGAAAACCTTCATATCCATGACTCCAGTTAAGCCAGTAACCAGGGGCTCCACATCCGAGCCATCATACTTATTTGCTCTGAAGATGCTCATTTCAGACCAATCATCCCAGTAGATCTGATTCTGAAACCAGCAGAATTATTTTCTTAGTCTCAAGTTAGTAGAAGCATGGCATTCATACTGCTTAACAAGAAGAATGAACTTGTATTTATTTTGAGCATGGTCTCAGTCTCAGAACACAAGGTACACTTTGATTTTGTGAATCACTTCTGAATTACTGATACATTGTGCAATACGAGATCCAAATGCGTAAAACAGGGTTCCATAACCCTTAAAATGGAATATCTATTTGTAGGTATTGGTTGAACAAGGAACGTTGGTTGGCATGCTGGGAGAACTCTGTGCTCTTCTTCAATTTGTGCTCCAGATTGGAACCCAGTCCTAACATCTCACTGCTCCTTCAGTCAGTGGGTCAAAATCCTGAAACTCCTCCTAAAAGTACATTAAAGTAGTAACAACAACAACGCAAGTGGTGGGTGTGTGGAATGTGCTGCCAGCAGTGGTAGTGGAGTCAGATACTTTAGAGACTTTTAAGCAACTCTTGGACAGGCACATGGAGGATAGTAAGACGTAGGGTATGCAGGGGAGATTGATCTTAGTAGGATAATATGTCAGCACAACATCATGGGCCGAAGGGCCTGTACTGTGCTGTACTGTTCTATGTTCTATGCACAACAGGGAAAGCAGCAGTTCAATGTGATGCTTCATCACTGCCTTCTCAAGGGTAATAAATACTGGTCTTGCCAGTGACATCCATATCCAATGAGTGAAAGAAACAAGATGCCAGCTCCTAAAATGCAAGATTCCATGTGCAATGTACCTAAATAGCAGTTTGAGTTATCTACTTAAAAGCGTTGCACTTGGGAATTTCAAAAGGCTGCCTTGAAAATTCTGATACTTATGAAGCTAAATCAGAACAGCATCTTAAGAATAAAAATTGGGGCAAACCGGGAACTAATTAGGCAGATATAACATTAACAATATCTACCTGCACCTACCCACCGAATTTCATTTTAAAAATTTAAAAGCCTTCATTGATGTCCTGTAATTACGAATGTAACGGGCTTGAACAATTAATGGCAGTTAGACAGCATATGCTTAAATGTTTCATTTATGTAAAGCTGTCTCCACCATAATAGATTTACTTGTCTGTGACAACTTACAGAAGTTAAAAAGACTGTTAGACAGAATGGAGAACGAATTCTACTTGGCAGTACAGAACTTGCTTGAAATAAAACTATCAACGTTTTTCGTCTTGCATTCAATAGGATAGACATAAGAAAGTCAAATTTCAAAAGGGAGTAACGTTGCATGAGGAAAGGGCACTGATTGTTTGTTGTCATGATGAATGTATCAGGGAGCTACTGTCCCAAGCTTCTGTTTAATTTTTTTTATTTAAAAATGAACAATGCCTGGATAGCTGTCTTTTTCCTGCAGAGGATAGGTCCCTGCATATGAACACAGATAGTTTCCAGCAAAAGCAACGTTTCTCAAAAGACATGATTCAGTGATCAGACAGCACGTTCCGAATGATCAAGAGTATGCTAATAAATACACTGACGATCAACATTAGTCAGGCTCACAATACTTTCATACTTCCATTTGGCCCGAAATTTACAAAAAAAATACGTAAACTTCCTCAATCCGTCTTTTGCAAGTGATAATGATAGGTCCAGCACTCCAAGTCACATACCTTGAAAACACTAATGGCATACGGATGGGGAAGGTTCTGTATCACTACAGATCTCTGATGACCATTGAAATCGGCTCGTTCAATTCGGTCAACATAGGCTTCAGTCCAGTAGATCCAAGAACCATCCACTGTAATTCCATTAGGCCATTTAATGCTGGTAGTGATGATTCGAGTGACATTAGATGCATCCATCCCACTTCTGTAAATGCCTGGTGCATCATCACCCCAATCTGTCCAAAACATCAGGCTATGGAAGAAATATCATAACAGATACAATTAATTGCCTTACACTGTGTTACAAAAAAAACCCAGCTGCATTAACATTTTCTGCAGCTAAGAACAAATGTCCTTTAGAAACAATGAAAAGGGAAGCTACTTGCAATGCAGCTTTAACAAAAGGAAAAACATGAAATGATTTTTCTTCCATTGTCTTCTCTCAACAGTTTGGTAGCAATATGTACTTCTAGTTTTCTATGACATTCAAATTTCAGTGAATATCCAAAAATGAGCACTTTTAACCTAGACTACTTACTGTAGTAACTATAAATCTACACACTTCCAAAAAAAAAAAAAAGACGGCACCCTATAGACCAAGTGGACACATCAGCACCACTTCCACCATATAACATTCTCTAAATCAAGTCATCAAATAGCACCAAGGGGAGACATGATTCCTTGCAGACAGCGATATAAATCTGGGGTTAGAGTCTGTCTAAAGTCTAAAGCAGCAGACATGCAGTATTCCTGGGATCACTGCCAGTCTCTCATATGACGCACAGAACCCATGGGCACCAGAAGACAAGTCAGGTGCACATGTTTTTAGCTTCTCCTCACTGCAACAAGAATCTCCATTTATTTACAAGATGGTGAGCCAGATCACACTACCATTTCATCAAATATGTTTTCCTCATCTGCACTGGTCGTAATTTATAGCAGTAGTAGAAAGAAAGGTTAAAATGACAAAGGGGTGCAGCGTAGGTTGGCTTTTTATTTCAGCATCTAAAGCCCTAATCAAAAATATTCTAATCAAATGTAAAAATGCTCTCCTGCATTGCTTAGCATGGAAGAGGACAGTGGGTTGAGACCTGGAAGAAGGCCCCTGCCTGTTTCCTGAGCTCAGAAAAAAAAAGTTACACAGCTTAAAGGGAGGAAGAAACTATTCATATGAGGAGATTCCAACTGGATAACAGGTCTTACTGAAACAATATCCAGTTTCATTGTGTTATAGGCTTGCTCAGTCCTAATATCACTTTATGTGGTGTGGTAACAAATTTTGTTTGGTAAATCACTCCAATGAAATGCTTTGGGTTATCTGACTGCATCAAAGATGCAGTTTAAATACAAATTGCTCCAGGAAAAAAAACTCCGTTTTTTGCCAAGTCTAAAGCCAAATAAAAGAAGTGAAAAGGCAAAACAGAGGGCAGCGCGCAGGAAATGAGCTTTATTCCATATTGATACAAGTTCATTCAATAATAATTAGGCTGAGCTTCATAGGAATGCCACGTACAGATGACGCAAGGAAGATACAGGCACAGAAACTCCACCTGACAGTGTCAAGCAACTGATGAACCTGCCCTCCAGCCTGAAGGTTAATCTATTTAGTTAGCCCTCTTGGTGTTCAGTGAAACTGTGGCTGCTGAGTGCCAGGAGGCTACACAGCCACCGCTCCCAAAACATTGGCCTCAGTAGAACCATTGGTGCACATGCATTCAGTGTGATATTATTACATAGGGAAATGTTGTGATGCGGGTTGTGCATGCGTGGATCTAATTTCGCCCATGGGCGTTTGTTGCCAGTAACTGCCATCACTGTGACCATCTGTGTACGTGCATATGACCAACTTACTAGCCTTGAGGGGTGATAGATATAAGACAGATGTCAGAGGTAGGTTCTTTACTCAGAGAGTAGTAAGGGCGTGGAATGCCCTGCCTGCAAAAATAGTAGACTCGCCCACTTTAAGGGCATTTAAATGGTCATTGGATAAACATATGGATGATAATGGAATAGTTTAGGTTAGATGGGCTTCAGATTGGTTTCACAGGTCGGCGCAACATCGAGGGCCGAAGGGCCTGTACTGCGCTGTAATGTTCTATGTTCTATGTTCTATGTTCTCTGTAATTATTACAGAGTGATTAGCACAAATGCAAAGACAGAAAAGTGACTACTTATTTTAATGCAGAATTCATGTATCAGTGCGAATTTAGAAATTTCTGTAGATCCTACTGGGAAAAAAAATGGATCAATGAGGTAGAAATTCTACATGAAAAAGTCTTGGCAAGTGGAACAGCACTTTCTCGCGTAAGGAGATCTGCATATACTGAAGCTCCTGCAACGCAGTCTTGTACCACTGGATGGCGGAGGTACATCTGGTTTCAAAAGTCAGTGCTTCTCAGCTCCCTCTAGTGTTAGGGACACTCAGATTCAAATCAGCCACATTTACAGATGCTAAAAAAAAAAATCACAGGATCATAGAATCCCTACAATGTGGAAAGAGGCCATTTAGCCCAACAAGTCCACACCGACCCTCTGAACAGCATCCCACCTGGACCCATCCCTCTACCGTTTGCCCTGTAACCCTGCATTTGAAAGCAGTCAATCCATAGCCAACATTTATAAATTCATTTCCCAATAACAGCCAATAGGAGGAAGCTGAACTTCAGGCTTAATTCTCAAACTATTAATCTATTTTAGCTGCTGTCGAGCTTTATAGCATAGAACAGTACAGCACAGGAACAGCCCCTTCAGCCCAGGATTTTGTGCCAAACATGACGCCAAATTAAACTAATCATTTCTGCCTGCCCTTGGTCCATATCCTTCCATTCAGAGTCATATGAAACGGAAACAGATCTTTCGGCCCAACCAGACCACGCCAAACAATTCCTTGCATATTCATGTGCTTATCTAAAAGTCCCTTAAACACCCCTTTTGTATCTGCCTCAAGACTCCTACCACTCTATATAAAACTTGCCCCTCACATCTCCTTTGAACTCCCCCTGCCCCAACCTTAAACGCATACTCCCCAGTATTAGGCATTTCAACTCTGGGGAAAAAGATTCCGATTGTCAACCATATCTACGCATCTCAATTTTATAGACTTCTATCATCTCCCCTCAGAATCTGCCACTCCAGAGAAAATAGCCCGAGTTTTTCTAGCCTCTCTGTACAGTTCGTACAGCCTCTCCTACTGTTTAAACATTAGGGGTTGCTCTTTTAGAATGGAGATAAGGAGAAATTTTGAGGGAACACTCTGCCTTAGAAGACAATGGACGTGGGGTCATTGAATAATTTTCAAGGTGGAGGTAGATAAATTCTGGCTAGATAAGGGGGCGGGGGAGTGGAGAAGAGAGCGGGTTGCAGGTGGTGGGAATGTGTAATTCAAAAGACAAATGGATTGGCCGTAAATTTTATTGAATGACGGAGGAGGCTCAAGAGGCTGAAAAGCTCTTAATTCATACGTTTGTATATTCCTCAATACTATCATGGATTGGAAGCTGTATATGACTATTACTAGTCACTGTTTCTTATTAGAAATTGCATTTCAAAACGGTCCTCTTGAATTCTTCTGACAAACTGCAATATTACACACAAGGTTAAACTCATTTCCAGAAGCTTACCCTTCATTAGAAACTAGCACAAGTGCCCGCGGATGGTCTAATACAGTGGAATTCAGCAGAGTAAGACGAAGGTCTCCATCAGGGTTTGAAACCTAAGAAAATAAATTTTAAAAAGAAACAAAATTTATAATCTTTATTTGGACCTAAACATCATTCCCTGCCAAAGAAGATTTTTAAGAGCATCTCAGTAAGTGCTATTATAACAGATTGATATGGTAAGCATTGCACTGAACTGATTTACTGGAATTTCTTTTAAATAAACTCACTGGATAACACAAGTCAGCTACAACAACGACATTCAACTTCAAGCCTGAAATTAGGCAATAACTAGTTCATCCAGAGTCAAGGTTCAAAGTTTGACATTGATAAATCAAAGCAGAATACACTGACTTAGTTTTTTTGCAGACTTTTATGTTCAAGTGAACATTGAGGAACATTCGTCAATATTTTTGTTTCATCTGAAACATGCTAACAGCAACTTAAAAGTCCCTCCACCCAACACAAGAAACAACTTTTCTTTGCAGTAGGATGTTCCATACATAAGATTCTAATGTTGCAAACTAGCCACTTTATGGAAAACTGGAAAAAAATCAAGTTATATTGGCATTACAATTCAAATTGTGTGCTGCAGAAGTATATCCACTTAGGACTACGGTTTAAAAAAAAACACCAAATATATTGCACTCGGTATTGTTAGCAGTCTGAAAAAAATCAATCCCAATGCAATCTGATCACTTAGTGAAAGGTTGAGGAATTGTACTTTTAGCTATGACATTGTTTTGCTTTTTTTCCAGTTTAATAAAAGGAAGATGATCACTTTTCCAAAGAGAAGCCATACTCAAGGCCACAAAACAGCACAGTAGAATCTGCTATCTAATCAGAGAAACCTTGTGTATGCCAAGTTGTCCATTTCCAACAGCAGAGTGGTGGGGACTAAAGACAGTGAAACAACATGTTAGTCAGAGTCTGCACTGCTGATTACTATCCAAAGTTCTTTGTTGAATTGGAGGAGCTGAGGATGGGACCAGATTTGTATTTTGCTAATAAGTTAGGCCCACCTGGACGGAATGTGCTGTTTGACTAGCTAGGCTGAAGAAACTTTAGTTCACCTTGAATCACAAACTTCAGAACAGCGTAATAATAGAGGAACAAAAGCCCTTTTCTTTTTAAGAAGTCAGTTATATGTCATTTCAGTTTCTGAATCATGTGCTACCTCATTCTAATTTTTCTTCATGTACCAGCAATATTCAATGGTCAGCCTTTATTGTCTATCCCTAATTGCCCAGGCAGCAGATAAGAGTCAACCTCATTGCTGTGGGTCTAAAATGGTGTATAGGCCAGTAAAGACAGCGGATTTCAATCCCTAAATGACTTAAATGAACCAGATAGGTTTTTACAACAAATCAGCAGCCAAATCATGGTCACCATTAGGGGCAATATTTTTGAATTACAGATTCTTATTCAATTCAAAATTTCACCATCTGCCATGGTGGGACTCGAACCTATGTCCTCAGAACACTGTTCTGGGTTTACAGATTAATAGCCCAGTGACACTACCACTATGCAGCCACCTCCCCACTTGTTTCTCGGACAGATTTAATGCGTGCTTTACAGAACCCTTTCATCAGGCAACAAATTAAAAAAGGCTAAGATTCAGTTTTCAAATAAATTGCAGTCAGTCTGTTTAATTACAAACAATTTTACAGAATTACTAGTATACATACAACAACATTTTGTACGAGAAAGCAGTCGCTATATTGATCTTATTTCAATTGGACCTTAATCCATTAAGGAAGTGCCAATTAATCTAGCATACATTATACCAGTTGCTGGAATACTATAAATTATATTGTGAAGTGATTTTACCTCGCCATTTCATTCCCATTACACCCAGTCATATCACTTGCTATAGCTCAGTGGATTAATCCAATGCCAGGCTGTTGTCATTGACACTTTTGGTCCAGTTATTGAGATGTGAAGTCACAGGGCAAGAACAGATTCCATTCAATCACTTTGCCTTCTGGGGATGAATCCAGTTCAGCTTCTAACCAAGACAACAAGGTGCAGGGCTGGATGAACACAGCAGGCCAAGCAGCATCATAGGAGCAGAGAGGCTGACGTTTCAGGCCTAGATCCTTCATCAGAAAAGGGGGAGGGGAACGGGGTTCTGAAATAAATAGGGAGAGAGTGGGAGGCGGATAGAAGATGGATAGAGGAGAGGAAACAAACAGGTCGAAGAGGCAGGGATGGAGCCAGTAAAGGTGAGTGTAGGTAGGGAGTTAGGAAGGGGATAGGTCAGTCCAGGGAGGACGGACAGGTCAAGGGGGCGGGATGAGGTTGGTCGGTAGGAGATGGAGGTGCGGCTTGAGGTGGGAGGAGGGGATAGGTGGGAGGAAGAACAGGTTAGGGAGGCAGGGACGAGCTGGACTGGTTTTGGGATGCGGTAGGGGGAGGGGAGATTTTGAAACTTGTGAAATCCACATTGATACCATTGGGCTGCAGAGTTCCCAAGCGGAATATGAGTTGCTGATCCTGCAACCTTCAGGTGGCATCGTTGTGGCACTGCAGGAGGCCCAGGATGGACATGTCGTCTGAGGAATGGGAGGGGGAGTTGAAATGGTTCGCGACTGGGAGGTGCAGTTGTTTATTGCGAACCGAGCGTAGGTGTTCTGCAAAGCGGTCCCCGAGCCTCCGCTTGGTTTCCCCGATGTAGAGGAAGCCACACCGGGTACAGTGGATGCAGTATACCACATTGGCAGATGTGCAGGTGAACATCTGCTTGATGTGGAAAGTCTTCTTGGGGCCTGGGATGGGGGTGAGGGAGGAGGTATGGGGGCAGGTGTAGCACTTCCTGCGGTTGCAGGGAAAAGTGCCGGGTGTGGTGGAGCTGGAGGGGAGTGCGGAGCGGACAAGGGAGTCACGGAGAGAGTTGTCCCTCCGGAAAGCAGATAAGGGTGGGGAGGGAAAGATGTCTTTGGTGGTGGGGTCGGATTGCAGATGGCGGAAGTGTCGGAGGATGATGCGTTGGATCCGGAGGTTGGTGGGGTGGTACGTGAGGACGAGGGGGATTCTTTTTTGGTTCTTATTGCGTGGACGGGGTGTGAGGGATGAGGTGCGGGAGATGTGGGAGACACGGTTGAGGGCGTTCTCGACCACCGAGGTGGGGAAGTTACAGTCCTTGAAAAACGAGGACAACTGAGATGTACGGGAGTGGAATGCCTCATCCTGGGAGCAGCCCAATGGTATCAATGTGGATTTCACAAGTTTCAAAATCTCCCCTCCCCCCACCGCATCCCAAAACCAGTCCAGCTCGTCCCTGCCTCCCTAACCTGTTCTTCCTCCCACCTATCCCCTCCTCCCACCTCAAGCCGCACCTCCATCTCCTACCGACCAACCTCATCCCGCCCCCTTGACCTGTCTGTCCTCCCTGGACTGACCTATCCCCTTCCTAACTCCCTACCTACACTCACCTTTACTGGCTCCATCCCTGCCTCTTCGACCTGTTTGTTTCCTCTCCACCTATCCTCTCCTCTATCCCTCTTCTATCCGCCTCCCACTCTCTCCCTATTTATTTCAGAATCCCCTTCCCCTCCCCCTTTTCTGATGAAGGGTCTAGGCCTGAAACGTCAGCCTCTCTGCTCCTATGATGCTGCTTGGCCTGCTGTGTTCATCCAGCCCTGCACCTTGTTGTCTCGGATTCTCCAGCATCTGCAGTTCCTACTATCTCAGCTTCTAACCCATGCTTGAATAGGACATGGGCAATAAACATTGAAATAAAACGGTATATTACTTGCCTCGAGTTTCTTGGCTCCGGCATCTATCCAGTAAAGAAGCTGGCTGATGGGATCAAAGGCCAATGCTTCCACAGTTTGTAGACCATCTTTGATTATTATATCCTGGGTAGTGTTTCCATTTAAGCACAAGCGCTGAGTAGAGAAGAAGAATGTGATTAGGTACCTCAACATGTTGAGAACTACAATATAACAAAGAAATACATGAATGTTTCTGTGCATTATTGGATTACCATAAAATGGCTTTCAATCCCTTTTGCACATCAGCAACAAGTCTTGAAAATGTAAACTCCTATATGAAACCACATTATTAATGCTGAGATGAAGCTTATGCTTTGGTACCCACAAGTAAAAGAAAATGTGGACTTATTATTTTCATCAGATCCAGAGAGCAAAACTGTAAAGACAAGCTTATTCCCTGCAAGTGAAATGATAAGTTGCAATTCAGGCTATCCATCTAATAAAAGATTTTACAAAAAACCTGTGGTGCCATACATCTAAACACAACCTCTAAAATATTCAATTTCATTTCCTGGTGACAATGGGGTTTCAAGATTCAAGGCAACAGCCACAACATCTGTGGTTCAAAGCCAATTTAAGCTTGACATTAATCTGTGCATGGTCTATAACCTGAATAGGGATATGGCATTCCAAATATGGCTGGTATCAATCTCTGAAAACACAACTCGTGGCTGGACTGCAGCTAACTCGGCCCAGATCTAGTCAGATTCCATACGCCTGATTAAGGTGACAAAACATTAGCTACCAATGCAGTTAACGTGCCAACAAAATTCTGTATGTAAATTCTGTTCATCCACTTGTGCTTTTTTTCCCCTCCCTTCCTTGCTTTCCCCATTCCTCTGGGTGTGCCTCTCTACCTCTATGTTACAGGATCTTCCTCCATTCTCAGATCACTACAACTGTCTTTCATCAGTGCAACTCTTGACTAGTTACTCACATGTTAACACAAGAGTGCAATACTACAGATCTTGTGAAGTCTCATACATCAAGGGACCTTTTATATCATGTTATTAGGCATGTAGAGTAGTTCAATAAAATTTTGTAGCAGCAACCTTTACGACCTTCAGCATATGCAGTTTTGTAAAATGGAAGTTTACATAGCCAAACTAATTTCGCTCATAAGGGAGTTACAGGTCTTGCCTCCAAATGAGACAATTATTGATGCAAAGTTTTCGACAATATTAAAAGAATTAAAACTGGTTACTGAAAATCTGGGGTTAACATGATCCAGATAGCATGTTAAGAGTCAGGGTTTTGAGCATTATTTTGTCTTTGCTACAGGTCATGAGACGGGCAAATAATTGCACAAACTGGCCTCAGAGTTACTTGACCCCTCCTTTTTCCTCAGCAATCAAGTACTGGAAAAGCAGGTCCGTGAGCAAACCTTCTCAACTCACCACCAAATAAGGTCTGTAAATGAGCAACTGACAGCCAGCCTAAAGGATTCAACTCATCCCAGGCTGGATGACTTGACCACCCAGCAGGCTAGAGGGGTTGACTGGTCAGCAGCCTCATGTGGGGTGTGACTCCTGAACAAATGAGAGGTTTACTGCACAGCAGTTTATGTCTTTAATTGGTGCTTGATCTGTTAAGCTTTCAAGCAGGTAGAGTTGGGGAGTTATCCGCCCTTCACACACTTCATGCACAGATCACTAAATGCCAGTCAAAGGAATCTTTTAGGCCACAGGAAGAAGCCATTCAGCTTAACAAGCTCATGCTAGCCCCCAAAAGGAACAATCCAGTCAGTCCCACTGCCCCACTCAAACTTAAACTACAGGGATCATTTCTTGTAAATGCACGTCCAACTTCCGCTGGAAGCTGCTGACTGCTTTCACTTCCACCACCTTGGTGGGCAGCAACTTCCAAGTAATTATCACTCACGGTGTGAAAAATTTTTCTTCACGCTTCCCTTGTCCAAAATCTCAAATCTGTATCCCCTAATCTTGTACCAAAAGCTAATGGGAGGAGATTTTCCTTGTCTAATTTATTTAAACCCGCAATAGGATCATTTTTATTATATTGGAAATTATCTAACATGAACATGCAAGATATTTATTAAAATATTCAAAATGAATCAAAGTATGCAACATTCACAATCCAAATAAACAACTGTCCATATTTTACCTCAAACTCCCTCAATATCTATGCAAGATATCTAACAAGTGATCATTAACAGGATAAAAGAGAAATTAAGGTGTGCAATAGCACAGTGGTGAAATTACTGAATTAGTAATCCAGAGACCCATACTAATATACTGGAGAAATGAGTTCAAATCCTACCAAGTAACTGGAAAATTTTAAATTAAAATAATTTCAATAAATTTGAAATAAAAAGTTAGTCTCTAAATTAACAAAGCAGATACCAGCCTGTCAACATTAAAAACCCAATTAGTTCACTAATAAAACCACAAGAAATAGGAACAGAAGTAGACCATTCAGTCCCTTCAGCCCACTCACCATTTAATAAATCCAGGCTGATCCAATATTCCTCATATCCATGTAATGTTTTTCAGGGAAAGAAATCTGCTTTCCTTACTGCGTCTGACCACAGGTCTACAGTTCCACAGCAATATGGTGAACTCCAACTGCCCTCTGCAAACTACCCCATTGTGTCAAACACCTCTGGATAGTAGTATACCACATGGACTGCAGCAATTAAAGGCGGTGACTCACCTTCAAGGGCAATGTGGACGAGCAATACAAGCTACCTTTGCCAACAGCACTCACAATCCGTGAGAAAAATCAACTAGCTTACAAAAGAGGGAATCTACTAGAAAAGATTTCACCAAAATATAATTTACTTGCTGCATTGAAGCAAATCAGCATGTACCATCCACAAAATACATTGCAGTAACTCCCAAAGCTCTTCAACCATACTTTCCAAACTCTCAAATCATTATGGAGAAGTGGAACAGATGCATGGGAACACCAGATCCTGTAAACTCCCCTCCAAATCATGGATTATCCCAACTTGGGCACAGCACCATTCATCTGTGGTCACTGGGTCAAAATCCAAGAACTAATGCCATGTGGTCTGCAGCAGTTCAAGAGGTTTTCTCACCACTGTCTTCAAGGAGAATTAAGGATAGAAAATAAATGCTGGCCGTAATAGAGAAAATCACACTTCAAAAAAGTCCTTAAACTTTATATACTGCTATCCTCTCACCTTAAGACTAAGAGCAGTATGCGCTCACCTGGATAATATCCTGTGAAATATCTGCCCAATAAATGCAGTTGTTTTCATAATCAAAATCCAAAGATACAGTGCCTCGTAGACCCTGAAGTGGCAGTACCTCATCTGTGCCCTTGGAAAGATCATAGCGATGAATAGAGCTCCTGAGAGCATAAAGTAGGAACTCATTTTCCTCTGCAAAAACAAATTTTAATGCCTTAACTATTTAGATGATGCAAATGAGAGAGAATATAGACTCTCCAGTAATAAATAATTATAAAAAGGCTTCATTAAGGATAATACGTTTGTAACTTGTTAAGTTAATTCCCACATGCAAGTTCTTCGCTTCCTGCTCTTTTGGTTTGCCTGCTTCTATCCCTCTCTAAATGGTCTTTCCATAGACCTCACCTAATTCTCATCTATATGCTGCCCCTCAACTAGATGATCCTAAAATAACAGGTTCTTCAGGTAACATTGATCATAACATCAGCTCTCCTTCAATTGATTCTTCCACTGCCCCGAATTTGTCATACTGCATGTTCAACATCTAATGATGCACGAGTAGAAATTTTATCCAACTAAATATAGGCACTAGCTTCAGTGACACCATAAAGTCTATTCCCAAGCCATCAACTCTATTCGTCTGACTACAGTGGAAGGCTAAACCCCATCCATTGCAACACTGGTATTGATCACATATCCACTAAGGCTGTCTAATTCCATCCCTGTAAATTGTCCAATTCAACTATTGAGTCAGCTCACCTACTGCTAAAAATCTTCACCCACATCTTTATTACCTCTAGGCTTCAACATTTTGAATGATTTATTGGGTGGTCTCCCATCTTCACACACACTTTGAGATAATCCAAAATTCTGCAGCCCATATTCTAAAGTATATCAAGGCCCATTCACACATCACTCCTCTGCGTGCTGAGCTTCGTGATTCCCAGCTAGCAACACATGGATTTTAAAATTTTCACTCTAGTTTACAAAGCCCTTCATGGTCACAACTCTCTTTGACCTGGTAAATTTCTCTATCACTTTGTGCTATTCCAACCCTAGCTTCTTGTGTACACTTCCGATTTTAATTTGGATAGTGCCGGTGACCATGCCATTTGGTACTTTGACCACAAGCTCCGGAATTCCCCCCTTTAAAACTCGGTGGCTCTTGACCTCATTACTGTCCTTTAACATAACCTTTAAATGCACACTTTGTGACCATGCTTTAGCTCTCCTGCCTTAATATCTCTTTCTGCAGTTGTATTTTAAATTTTTTTAAATAATGCTCCTGTAAAGTGTCCTGGGATGTTATACTGCATTGAAAGGTGCTACACAAATGCAAGTTGCTGTGTTTTTACATTGGCCATTTAATTCTGTTTAGCTCACTTTTCATTCACACTATTTCATAAGAAAAATAGATAAGCCTTCTCTTTCAACTACATTAACACGACTCTGCAGAGATCCAGTTAGTTATGACGACAGTGAGACCGTTACCCTTCCCCATGTAATTACACAAATCTTGCCAACTGTTACAATGTGATCTCAAATCCACAATTTTCTTTTGCTCAATGTTTTTGTTGGGGCATTTGCAGACTCCTGAACAATTGGAGAAAGTCTGTCACTTTTGTCTTGTAAATGGTTTCTGTTTTTCCATGGAAAGCTGACCACAAAAGGTGAAGTTCTGTGTTGGTCATGCTGCAATTCTATGTAGTATTTCACCACCTTTAAATGGAGAATTACTATTCATTCTGTATGGGTGACAACTCATGCATCTCACCCTCCAACTTCCAATCAAGAAATTAAAGCACAATACAAATACTTAAACCACTCCAAACGACCATAACCACTTCCCTCCTCCCACCAAATCCACTCTTAGTTCATTGTCATATCCAGGAGATTAAGCAATTACTTTTGTCTGAGAAAGAAAGGTAACATATGACAACTGACATTTTGGTAACACAACAACAGTAAACAGCCACTAAACACATTCCATTCAAAGCTAATTAAACCAAACAATAATTATTGTTGCACTAGGTTATTACTTACTATAAACTTTTTTAAAAAAACCTAGATACAAAAAGTAAACAGTTACCTCCCACAGGACAGGGCAGCACTTCACCCTCTAAACGAGCCTCAACATCACCTCCACTACAGGTATCACCTGAAATTTTTCGGTAACTGGAGAAACAATAAAGATACACATCTCATCACATTTTGACTAAAATTAAATCACAAGGCATTTCCAATAAACCATTAAATCCAAAATAAACTAATCTTCAGTCAAGTTTTAACATGGCTAGAATTATCCACATTACAATAGTAACAAAGGTTTTAAAAACTAGTTCATTGGATGCATTGCACTTTAGGATGCCCTTAGCCTTCCTCTACAAGTTACATATCATAAGCTAATCACTGAAAATTTACCCTTTTGTTCGCTTGTACGTGGAGCCAGCAGGGCAGAGGACAGGGGGAGCGTACACACTGCCCGTGAATTCTGGATCAGGGGTGCAGACCTCCGACGACAAGTCCTCACTCAGCTTGAAGCCAAAGTCACTAGAAGGAAATAAGCATTAAAATGAATTAATTCACTGAAAATTTAAAAGCATTTTTACAAATTACCGTTTGCAAACAGTAAGGCAGGCAAGACAAGCTATAAATATAGGATTGTTACGTAAAATAATCAAGAAACCATGTAGAAATACTTGGCTTTCAGACAGAAAATATGTATAATTTGAGTAAACACCAACTCTCACTGTAATACAAGCATATCTTGCACAAAAATTAATTCCAAATCCCAAATAATCCCACCACCACTGATTTCATTTCACTTTTCCTCAATACTAAACAGACACTATGTCCTACAATTAAGTAAAAGCAATCCAATGGGGGTTTCACAGATACATACTTGATACAAACTACTTTCCTATCGGTCTGCAGTAGAATAAATGCTTAATAAACAGAGGGTATTTTGTTCAATTTAAAAACAGTGGTAGGTAATTTAGACCCCGAGACGCTGCCCTCAATTAAAACATGGATGATTTGTACCTCAATTCCAGTTACTTACCTTAGTCGTCTATCCTTCCATACCATTATACAATAAAATTAAACCTTTGAAAGCCCTACTTGCCTACAACATTCACGTTTTTTTTTAAGAAAGAAAAGAAAGAGGGACTTTCAAATTTTTACACTACTTGGTGTATGTAGAAGAGTACTTCCAGGTTCCATTCCAAAATAGAATGTACAAGTGAATAATTTTATGATAATCTAACTTGTTGTTCTACACTCACCTTCAATTAGTTTAACATCTATTCTAGAGAAATTGCTGGAACTGATCATTCAG
Organism: Rhincodon typus; assembly: GCF_021869965.1. Taxonomy (NCBI): domain Eukaryota; kingdom Metazoa; phylum Chordata; class Chondrichthyes; order Orectolobiformes; family Rhincodontidae; genus Rhincodon; species Rhincodon typus. Next base: position 4,080,617 of record NC_063363.1, read on the forward strand.
AATATTACAGGCAGGGCACATAATTTCATTGCAAACAGGCAGTGTCAACATGGTTGCAATAAAAGGAAGTCGTATTGAACTTAATCATAAGAGTCCTTTGAAGTAGTAACAAGCCAACATAGATGAAAGGGAACCTATCAATTTGGCATACTTGGATTTTGGTATTCTTGTCCAGAATATCATACAAAGCTAATATGCAGTGCAACAAGTCATTAGGAAGGAAAATGGAATGTTGGTGTTTGCTGCAAATGGGAATGCAATAGAACTGCAGGGATGTTTTATTGTAGTTTTCCAGAGTATTGGTGAGATCACATCGAGTTTACAGTGTGCAGTTTTGGTCTCCTTATTTAAAGGAGAAAATAACTACTTTAGAAACAGTTCATAACAATGCTCACTCAAATGATTCGTAGAATTATGGGATTATTTTAGGAGTAAGAGTTGGATTAGTTGGGCCTGTGTCAATGTTAGTAATGAGAGGTGATCTTATTGAAATCAGACCTTGAATGGACTTGACAGGGTAAAGCTGAAAGGAAATTTCCAATTGTGGGACAGACTAGAACTAGAGCAAACAAGTTAAAAATTGGGACTTTACCACTTACAGTGGGTTTTCTTTCAGAGGATTCAGAGTCAGTGGAGGCTGGGCCACTAAATGCTTTTGAGGCAAAGGTAGATCGAATTTGTAATGAACAAGGAATCAAGCATGTAGGCAAGGAAGTGGAATAGAGGGCACAAATCAGATCAGCCATGATCGTATCAAATGAAAGAGTTGGTGCAATGAGTCAAATGGTCTTCTGTTGCTCCCAATTAGATAATGAGTTCAACATTCCCAAGTCATTTCAAATTCAACAAGTATCTTGTTTCACAAAAGTTCTTGGCAGCACATTACTAATTTTCAGTATTGATGGTCATCAATTTATATGTCATATTTATACTGATATGCAACCAGGCATTTCAAGAAAAAAAAGCGTTTGCTAAAATCCAAAATGAGCACTTCATTAAATTCTCTTCCTGCCCATATTTCTCTCTGCCCTAATGAAGGAGCCAATGCACGCCAGATACAGTTCTGCAGATAATGCCTACTCTGGTATTTCAACGAAACATCAATTTTTCCATTATCCTAAACAGCAAACATCAGCAATCCTCCCCGATTATGGACATTATTGGCAAATCCAACTCTTTCATAACCTCAATGTATGGGAGTACAGAATTCTAACAGGTCAGTGATAATCCCATTAGGGGAAATCCAACCCAATTTTCTGTCCTGACCATCTGCAACACCCTTACCATCACCTGCTGAGATCAGCTCCATCAAGACATACCAGAGATCAAACCTGGAGCCTTTATCATCCTCCTGGCTTAACTATCATAGAATCCCTACAGTGTGGAAACAGGCCATTCGGCCCAACAAGTCCACACCACCCCTCTGAACAGCATCCCACTGAGACCCATTCCCTGTAACCTGGCATTTCCCATGTTTAATCCATCTAATTTACACACCCCTGGACACTACAGGCAATTTAGCATGGCCAATCCGCCTAACCTGCACATCTTTGGACTGTGGGAGGAAACCGGAGCACCCAGAGGAAACCCATGCAGACACGGGGAGAACATACAAACTCCACACAGACAATCGACCAAGGGTGGAACTGAACCCGGGTCCCTGGCGCTGTGAGGCAGCAGTGCTAACCACTGAGCCACCGGAAAGGATGATCTATCACTATTGAGCAATCTAGATTCAAGTAAATAAAATTTCTTAATAGTTGTCAGGAATTTTTAAACCTGCATGGGCATCCTGAAAGAGCGTGTGATGCATTCTAATACATGACACATTCAAATAATGCAGTCTGCCAACAAGAGTAATGCATGATTTGCCATAACATCTAAAATATAAAATGGGTCACTTAAATTGGTTCTTTGCAGAAAGCAACCTCCTTCAAGACTAGCAAAGACCACAATTAGGTAGTCTGCCTCCCTCAGCTAGGAGATTCATTTCATATGCATTATAATATCACAGACTTGCATCAAACCTCTGCAAGAACAGACTAATAAAACAACTTCATGATTCATTCACAACATAACTGATTAAATTAAGTAAACAATGCTCAGGTACTGAGCAACAAATTATTGAAGTGAATAAATATAATAGTCATGGATGAACTGATAGGGCGTATCTCAATGTAAATGACGTTGGTAACCTAGACAAATAGTAACTCAGAGTTGCAGCCTGATGTAGTTACATCACTAGTCATGGCAGTCTTATTTTTAAAAAAAGAAAAAAAAAAAAAACTTGATTTAATTAGTTACCATTCATAGTCTTCCCTTGTACAGGAGCAGTTGTTAACTGTAATTGGTCTGTCAAAGTCTTCACCATTAAAACAGGTGGCATGTGGAGTTCTTCGCTTGTACACAACTTTCCGACCAAGCAAACATTCATTCCCATGCTCGTCAGAGGGAGACCACAGTTTGTAATCCGTCTCAGAACAAGGTACTCCTTAACAGGGAGGGACAAAGAGAGAACTTATTTTTTATTTTAAAAACTTATAATGTATTGTACTTTAGAGGATTTACAATTGTGAACCACCTTCTAGATACACAATTCTGTGGCGTTGAATTGATTACAGGCTTTGTTACTGGATTGAATTGATACATTATTTATGGAGTACACTGGTCCCCAATGGAGCCTATAAGACAGGCAATTTTAGACACAGTAGATAAATATGAATTGGTAGTCAGCCTCCTCCTGTATAGATGCACTACAGACTCTCATATGCAGGCCATTTTCTAAGAATACAAAAAAAAACGTGGAGAGAGATTCATTTTACAGATTTCATGATCCAGGTTGAGGGGGTGGGTGAATTAAATTCACACGCAAACAATTCCTCTTATTCAGGGACCTGTCAGCAAAAAAACATTAATTAGAAGATTAAAGGGTAGATTCTAACACTGAATTCGAGAAAAAGGTTTATCTACTTAAAGATAATTAGGGAGTTGGCCATCCTATTCCTGTTTTTAAGTGCAATCTTCAAAAACAGATCTTTTATTTTTGGATGGATACAGAAGAAATACTTAAATCATTAAAATACAAGGTAGGAATATAATTTATTTTGCATGTACTTATCCAAATGTCTTTTAAACGTTGTAACTGGACTTTATCAATCATTTTTTCTGAAAATTCATTCTACACAAACCACTGTAAATAAAACTGCTCCTCATGTCTTTTCTAAATCTTTCTCCTCTCACCTGAAAAATATTGCCCCCAGGCTAGAAATTCCCCACCCTAGGGAAAAGATACCTGCTATTCACCTTAACTATATCACTCAATTTCATAAACCTCTATGAAGGTCACCCCTCAACCTCCTATGCTCCAGTGAAAAAAGTCCCATCCTATCCAGCCTCTCCTTAGAACTCAAACCCTCCATTCCCAGCAACAATTTCAATATTTATTCATTGTTCTAGGAACTGTTTGATGGGTGAGATAACAAACTGTGCCCTCCTTGAGTTTTCTTCAGTTTTTGTCAGCTTCTTCTACCATTCCATTCCTGCTGGCCCCATCTCTCTTCGGTCATTTTAAGTGATATCACAATGAAGCAGTGACATTTGTTATAGCACTTGGTGAAATTTGGCCAATACTAAAGTTGCTAATTGTTGCTCCTACCCACACTGACAGTCCCAGGTAATCACGACAACAGTAGCCCTGTTTTGTATGTATTTTTCATTCCCAATATTTCATAACAGAGTCACTTAATGCCTGAAACCATTGCGAGAAAGCAATAAACCACTTCAATCGAGGACATCAAGATAAAACACAGAATATTCCACTGTTTTGAATATCTATCATGTGGTTGTGTAATAGACTCTGAAAAACAGCAAATAAAAATAACACACAGTCATTAGAAAAGTTTGATTAATGCTTTATGTGGGATTAGCAAGTACTTAAAGCTGTATACTCCTTCCCAAACTTTCTGTTTAAAAAACAGGAGAGGGTGAAATTTCATTAAAAAGTAGTGAAAGATCAACACGAACTTACCCAATGCTAATGTTGTATTGATCTGCAGTATTAGCCAACTATGGGACTGTTGGGCGTATGAGCCAAATATTGTGAAGACAGTGCTTTTCTCTCCAGGCTCAGTAAGTAATCCATATACCACAACAGTCTTTTCAGTGAAGTTAAAAATCTTCCATGTCTCTCCCTCATTGGTACTGTACCTTTTTGTTGAAAGTGGTTGCACAAGTAAAACAATGTTGCATTTGGTTATTTACAAACAGCTGAAACATTTTCATATCGACACATCTCTACTGTACGTTAACTTCATACCAGATTGTAAAATACAAAAATACTACAATAAAGGAAGGGGGAAGAATTAAAAAAAAAGACATTATAAAAGTAATCAAAAATAAAGATTTTCAAAAGAGATAATACTAGTAATTTTCTTAAAAGTTGAAAAAAAATACACAATCTTTGGTTTACTCACTTCAGTTGAGTGGTAGGGGAGCCCTGAGGAATTGCTAACAGGATTCCTCCATGGTCAGCCCAAGAATAATAGTGGGGACCTTCAAGGGCCTGAACAAATACAACAAAAGACAGAATGCAGTCAAATCATCTTCACAATGCTAGTTTTTTTGCCCCATTTCACTTGGATACACTTTTCCCATTACTCTTCAAATGCATTTGAGTAGAACACCTCACACAGGCAACTGGATTGACAACTCAAACATTCACCACTTTAAATCATTCACTTCAAAAAGGTGAATCAGGCAGACCAAGGAACTTTTCCAGTCTAACTTCTGCACAGGAACAATGGAAAAATACCTGTTTTTCAGGGAAAACTCAAACCTTGTTCTAGCACAGTAATGTTTCCTGTAATAGGTTTATGGCAACTCATATTTTTAGAACCTGAGTCGAATAATTTGACAGAGCAGAGAATTCCAGTACCATGGAGACACAGTATGTGATTAAGGTAAAAAGAACAACCTCTCTTCAATCCATTTCAACTAGCATTATCTGTGTGAACTGATAATAAAATAAGGAGCCTGTAAACTTTGCAACAATACTCTAAATGATAAACATCAGTTTAGTATCATCTTTCTTAGGTCTGGGTTTGGAATAGGAAAAGAAAATCACTAGGTTTTGGGAAATTATTATTGCTTGGAATTGCCAAAGCAAAAGTAAAGGGAAGAACCTTTATTTCTATAGCAATACTCAAGCCTTCAGGATGTCTCAAGGTAGGTACAACTAACCACGCCTTTGGAAAAGGTCAGGTCTGGCAGCATCAGTGAAGGAAAAAACAGAGTTAACGTTTCGGTTCCGGTGACATTCTGAGGAAGGGTCACCGGACCCGAAACGTTAACTCTGTTTTTTCCGTCACAGATGCTGCCAGACCTGCTGAGCTCTTCCAGCAACTTTGTTTTTCTTCCTGATTTACAGCATCCGCAGTTCTTCCGGTTTTTAATCAAGTCTTTTTTGAGCACAGTGAAAGTCTGTTATCATCCAAAACAGAAAACTGCTTAGCAACAAAACTATTTTTTTTTTTTTTTAAGGTAACAAAATGAAGATTTAAACAAATATTTACCTATTTTGGGAACTACAAGACTCCTGTGCTATAAGAAAATATTTTGGTAAGTCAAATAATATAGTGTTGGACATCCAGTGTAGCCACTGTTGTAATGTGGAAAATGCAGAAGTCATTTTTCATACAGCAATTCCCCACAAACAACAATTTACATTACTTATTCATAATATGAGGCATTGTAAGGCTAACATTTATCACACATTCATAAATTCCCTTGAGATGAGATCACGATCAGATACCACTTTTTCCTATGGTACTGGTCAAGGCCTAAACATTACCCAGGAGGAGGACTTTGCTCCTCTTCTTTGAAAGGTCATGAACACAGTTGTCTTTGAGAACAATACAGTGTGGTATTCAGAACCATTTGCAGATATTGTCTAGACTGGTTGCGTATTGGTTGTTTCGTAATAAAGTGAAATGCTTAGTAATCCAGACACCAGTTTCCGTGATTGTTACCACAGATAGCTCGAGGTTAGAATCAGTAACAGGGTTAATCCCCCAATGTATAGATAAACCATAAAAAATAATAACCTACATTACTTCAATCTTTAATTGCAACAATACAAAAACTGATTAATGTACTGGTACGTTTTCCAAGTTCTTTGCTATGCTGCCCTCCTCGATGTATTTGGACAATACAATACTCTATATAGCCTCTCCTTCTGGAACTATATATTTTAAGATCTCATTTGCCCTTTTTTCCAGCAGCAGACATGATTTCAAAGTATTTTCCATTGAAAAGGCAAGATATTTCTTCATCCTCTGTATCTCCTCTAGACGATCCCCTCTTCCTTTGTTCTTTTCACCTATTGTTCAGTTCATCCTTTTCCATTTTCCTCACATTAAAAGCTGCAATTTTTGGCCCACACTTCTTTCTCAGATTCTTCAGCAGCTATTTTATTTCATCCTTTCTATTTATGATTTTCCCACTATCAGCCATGATCAAATGGTAAAGCAGACTTGATGGGCCGAATGGCCTAATTCTGATCCCATATCTTGCTTTGTGGAATTAGTATCAAATTTAGGATTAGGAGCATTTTACTGCAATGCCTTCTCTAGTATCAAATAATACAAAATTAAACCACTCTTGTTATAATCCGTTACTTGCCCATTCTAAAAGTAACACTTCTGCAAATTTTTGAATGATATAATTTGAAACAGCGTTTTCTTTTCATTGCAGCTAGCTTTACATAACAAAACTAGTTTTACAAAAGCACATTACCTCACGCCATCGAGCTCCAGCACTACTTGAGACATAAACATTTGGTTTGTTTGCCAAGTTCTTCCCAATGGAACCTGTGGGACACAGAAGTTAGGGAAACAGGCATGAAATCACTGCTGCATCCTTTGATAAATGACAGCTCAGTCCAAAACAAAATACCTGGTTATAGATGTATTGAAATCCACGTATTGTTATGTACACTTTCCTCCAAGATGGCCTACTACATGTTTAGGATCAGTACATGAATCAAACAAGTACTGATCAAACAATTAATCTAGGAATAGCATATCTGTAAATCTGCAGAATGCTGCGAAGGTTATACTTATAATAATACATTAAGTTTATAATTACCTCATCTAAACAGCAAGATAACTTGAACGGGAAAACAGCAGGTTGGAGGCAATGGACCTGGTTCCTCAATTATTAAAAATGGCAACTTGCTTTGCTTTAGAATTCAAAGCATTTCATCAACATTAAGTTGCTAAATCAATATTGATAGCAGCAAAATATTAATTACCTTCTCACTTGTCATCTACAGAATACCAAGGAACACAGTGGTAATAAAGGACAGTATTGTGAGGTGGGTTGTCACTATTCTCAGCAAAGCACACATTCAGATGGTTATGTCACCAACCCAGTGCTAGGGCTTGGGACATCTGTACAGGGCTAGGGAGGAACATGCAATGGGAAGCGTAGGTTCAGTCATTGTGACCCATGTAGATACTAAAGATACAGGCAGGACTAAAGCCAGTATGAAGAGCTAAGCGCCAAGATAAACAGAAACTCAAAGTCATAATCTCTGCATGCACATGGCATAGGTCAAATCAGAGGAGAGAGCAAAAAGCATTGCAACAAAAAAAAAAGTGTGGGAGAAGTGGGTTCTGGTTCATGAAGCATTGACACCAATACTGTTGAAGAGGCATATGAGCTGATAGGATCATCTTTATGGCACGATCAGTGTTGTTGCCAATCAAACGACTAGGGGAGTAGAGAATTTAAGTAAATAGCAGGTCACGGTATCAAATTTGGGAAGATGTGGTATATCCAGGAGTCAAGGCCAATGAGAAAGGTATTAACACAGGAAATGATACAGACTGTGACGTGAAGAACAGCGAATACAAATCTGAGGGTAAGCCAACTGATTCAACTTGCATTCACAAAGAACAAAAGGCTAAAACTAAAAGCTCCGTATCTGAATGCAGATAGCATTCAAAACAAAACAGAGAGAAAATGCACATTGAAATAAATATCTATGACCTGATAAAAATCAGGAAATGCTGAAGAAACTCAGCAGGTCTAGCAGCATCTGTGGAGAGAGAAACACAGTATGTTTCAAATCCAGTGTGGCTTCAGAAATGACAGCCATAACAGTGACACATTTCGGGCCTGAATCTCGAAGGAAATTTAGGAAGGACAGGACGCTAGGAAAAGGCACACATTGGCTGTGTTAGTCAATAATGTTATTAGTACAACAGAGAGAGATGACCCAAGTTCAGGAAACCAGGCTGTGGAAACAATTTTGGGAGAGATGATAAATAATGAGAAATGATAAATGCAAGGAGGTGGTCAGTTAGCGCAGTTAGCTGAATGGCCAGTTAGCCATGCAGAGTGACGCCAATAGCATGGGTTCTTCTCCTCGCACTAGCTGAGGTTACCACGAAGGATTCTCCTTCTCAACCTCTCCCCTTACACAAGGTGTGCTGATCCTGCGGTTGAACGTACCACTCATCGTCTCTGTCTAATGAGAGACAGCAGCCCTATGGTCCGGTAGGACTTCAGCAAATTTATCTTTTACTTACCTGGTATCATACTAGCACTGAAACCCATATCACATTACTCACTTGAATGGTAGGTAGGACATGGTTTTGCCTTGACAATAGCATCCTGTTGGTGTAGAAAACTAGTTCTTGTGGTCTTACAGCGTCGTAGCACCACAAAATAGCTAGTTTCACCTGTTGTTCAACCTTTTGAGAAATATCCCCATTCTAGAATAATTGGAGATAGATCAGGGCTAAGAGTGGTGGATATAAGCCCTTTTGAGAGTTTTCACGATATACAGCAAGTAACAGTTTGATCGTTGTATCATGCAGGATAATTTTGATACACTGTCATGTCAAACCTATATGGTGAGTAGATTTGAATCTACTATTTATTAAGTAATCTGGACTACACCATGGGTTATACTGGCAACCGATTAAAGGTCATCATAGAATCATCGTGCAACCTGCAGTGTGGAAGCAGGCCATTCAGCCCATTAAGTCCACACCAACCCTCCAAAAAGCATCCTGCCCAGACCCACTCCCCTGCCCTATCCCTGTAACCCTGTCTTTCCCATGGGTAATCCACCTAGTCTGCTCATTGCTGGACACTATGAGTACTTTAACATAGCCAATCTAGCACAGTCAGACTCAGGGTCATGTTTTATTTCTGCAAAAGGTTATATGATTGACAGGCAACTGTTCTTGCTGCATCTCCAAGCTTGTAATGCACTAAGCGATCGGCACCCTCTTCTCATGCTGTTTTACATGTTGACTTTTTTGAGGTCTGTTTCTTGAAGCCTAGTTCTAACAAATGCAAAGTGAAAACCATCAACTTCTTGTCTCCCTAAAGCATTGTTTAAGTTCTGTACTACCAAACACAAAATAGAATTAACGAACTCGTAATGAATCAGCAATCAGATGATTAAAATTTTATCATTGGTTTGACTGGACAGAAAAAAATGTAGGTCTGAGACTTCTACCTTACATAAAAGGGCAGAATACACAAAATGGATACATTCCAACATGTGAGAAAAATAGCAAGAGATGGCTCTACTATCTGTGGACAAAGAGAAGAAATGTTAAAGTCAGCAGCCGACTCAAAGAAAAAGCATAAATGTGCAAAGAGGGTCTTGTGGCACATAGTAACATCCCTACCTCTGAGCCAGGAGGCCCAGGTTCAGGTCTCACCTGCACCAAAAGGTAGGTAATGACATCACTGAACAGGTTGCTTCGAAATTATCTACAATTGTACAAAGACAGGTGACAGCTCAGGAGATTGAATAAAATACAGAAAATGTGAAGGAAAAAGTAACGGGGGAGGAAAATGTACTTGAGAAAGCGAGCCAGAAATGTGTAAACAGATATTTACAGTAAGTCTCACTATCTATAAACAATCAGGTCAGTAGTCACATGACACCAGGTTACAGTCCAACAGGTTTATTTGAAATCACAAGCTTTCACAGCATAGGCCCTTCGTCAGGTGAAGTGCGAGAGAAGAACGCAAACACAATTTATAGGCAGAGAGATCAAAAATAACCATACAAATGGTATATGGCACCACACTATTCTGTATCTGTAAAATCTTCCTTACTGTCCTGTTTTGACACCATCACCTTGATAAATTGTTATGATCTCTGTGCCTTAATCAGTTTGTAGTTTTGGATGACTTATTACTTTAGTTAGACCTTCGGCATGCAACTCTTATACCTATCACGTTATTCCAGCCATCTGGTGTGTTGCTGGCGACACCTTATTTTTAATCTTTTGTAATTATCTCTCTGCCACATTTAAAACGGATTTTGGTCATCCCTTCTCTTGTTATTCAGCTGTTGACACTTTACTCACACCATCTGATATTTTTGGTTACCTGCAGAGACTTATTATTCGACACTCCACTCACACCATTTGTATGATCTCTTGATCGCTCTGTCCTTGATCACTATGTCTATAAATTCTGTGTCTGTGTGCTAATATCTCACTTCACCTGACGAAGGGGCTATGCTCCGAAAACTGGGGATTTCAAATAAGCCTGTGGACTATAATCTGATGTCATATGACTTCTGACTTTGCCCACCCCAGTCTAACACTAGCACCTTTACATCATAAAATCAACCAAGTTAACAAAGTGAGTGCTGGTTGAATAAAAAGTGAAGAGAATTAAAACTGGAAAATAAAGAAATGGGAGATAAATTGAATAGGTATTTTACGTTAGTCTTCACTATAGTGACATCTTGAAAACAGCGACAAGTCAGGAAATGGAAGGCGGGGAGGAATTCAGGAAAATCACAATCAGAAAAGTGGTAGGAGTAAATTGTTAGAGCTGTGGCTGACAAGTGCCAAGGTTTTGAAAGACTTTATCATATATAGTGTCTTACAAGAAATAGCTAATGAATTACACGATGCATTGGTTTGAATTTTCAAACTTCAGTTTATTTGGGATAGTACCATTAAATTGGAAGATAGTGAATGTAAATTTTTTAATTCAACATGGCAGGGACTCAGAAAATAGGAAACTACAGGTCAGTTAACTTAATATTTGTCAAAGAGAAAATGTTATTAAATATGTTACAGCAGGGCACTCTGATCAGTTTATGGTAATTGGCAGAGTCAACATAGTTTTGTGAAAGGGACTGCAACAGTTTTTTTGAAATTCATTCACAGGATGAGGGCCTCACTAGCTGTACCAGCATTTATTGCCCATTCCTAATTGCCCAGAGGGCAGTTAAGAGTCAACCGCATTGCTGTTTGTCTGGAGTCACATGCAGGCCAGATCAGGTAAGAGTGGCAGTTTCCTTCCCTAAAGGGCATTAACGAACCAGTTGTGTTTTTCTGACAATTAACAATAGTTTCATGGTCATCATTAGACTCTTCATTCCAGATTTTTTTTTTTTTAAATGGAATTCAAATTTCACCATCTGCCATGGCAGGATTTGAACCCAGATCCCCAGAATATTACCCGGGTCGCCGGAATACCAATTTAGCGATAATACCACTAGGCCATCACATCCCCCGAGTTCAAGAGGGCAGCTCAGCACCACCTTCCCATGAATTAATAAAAAAAAAATATAAGATTTCTTTTAGCAAATAAAAAGCTTTACCTGTAGCAATAATCAGGCCTGGTGCTGACTCTTTGGAAAGAATGGGCATTCTGCGAAGCTGGAAGTTCAGCAATTGACTGTAACGCTGTGCCAGATGGAGTGAACATCCTTGGTTTAACTGTAAAGAGGAAAAATATAAATTTTCTAATAATTCTAACTTATAGTTTTAAAAAAACCTGAATCATTATGGTCAGAAATTAAACCTTGGGTCCTCAAAGCACTGACTGTTAATTGCACTAAGTAATTAAGCCACCTAGATTTTTTTTGGGGTGGGGATCATTTAGCACATTGGGACATTCATTACTTTAAAGGGACTTTTATAATGCAAGCTGTTGTAGGTCCCATCCACTTCTAGTAATCCCAATTTCTAGTTTAAATAAAAAGATGAACTTATACATTCAGAAATTAAAACCTTGGGTTCTCAGTGCCCTGATTGTTTATTACATGGGACATTCATTATTTTAAAAGGTGCAATGTAACGTGAGTTCTTATTGGTTCCATTTACTCCAGTTTATTAACCTGATACAACACCATTAGGGTCAGAGCACCTCCGAGTTTGAACAGGAAAAAAAAGTATGAAAAAGAAAAATCAGTTCATGGCAGCTATCCACTGACATGCTCCAAAATATTTCTATGGAGATAAAACCTTATTTAAAATTCCTCTGCTGTCATCAATCTCTACCAACAGGCCAACGTTCGCCAACAAGGCAATATGAGTGACAAGAGTGAGAAACTAGCACAGATGGAACCATGACCGAAGAACTTTGCACCTCAAAAGAGAAAAGGCAACAACATTATAACATCATGGTGAGATAGTAGCATAGCGGCACTGACTCATACTCTGGTTGCATGGGCTCCAATCCTATCACGGTAGTTGTTGGAATTTAAAATTCAATTCATAAAAATCTAGAATTGAAAGCTAGTCCCAGTGATGGTGACCAAGGCAGCTATCAATGATTGTCACAAAAACCCCTCCGGTTACCTAATGTTCTTTTGGGAAGGAAATCTGCCATTCTTATTCAGTCTGAGCCGAGGGTGTGCATCTGAAGCCACAGAATAGGATTAACTCTTAAATGCCTCCTAGCAATGCACCCAGGTCAAAGGCAATGAGTGACAAGCAACAATGCTGGTCTTGTCAGCAACAGCCACATCCCACAATAGATTAAAGTTCTTTAAAAAAAAAAACTGTGAAAATGGTACCCGAGACTTCCTTACCTCACAGTTGATTTTAACACCATCACTACCAAAGGCTGGTGCCTGCAACAGTTCCCAGGTTCCACCTTTATCAAAAGTTATCACTGATCTCATGTTCTCCTCAGTGTAAGACCCGTTCATCTGGGTGGCAATGTAGACGCCCCGTAGTCCTTCTACACGATGAATATCTGCAAATGGCTCATTTGCAAAGTATCTGAGAATTTAAGGGGAAAAAAAAAGATTCCTTAGCAGGCAGTGGAGCTTTTTGACGAATTAACTTAGCCCTATGCATGCCAATAAATTATTGTCTATTACCAGAATTTCTGAGTTTTATAACAAGATGGAAAAAGGAATAACATATGGAGAAGAGAAGTAACTGCGACAACACTCATTTCAGCTACTTTTAATTTTGAACAGAGATCATACGAGTTACATCATGGGAACGGGAAGGAAAAATAAATCAGTCAGTCAGTCAGTCAGTCTGCAGTCTCATTTTACTTTGATGTGACCAAGGCAAAGGGAACACAGATTAATATTAATTAAAAGGTGGGGGAGGTGTGTGGGAAATATTATGCCTGATATCAGACGTTCAGCTTTCATGTAAAGATGATCATGGAATACCTTTCCAGACAGAGTGGTGAATGTGAAAACCCTGAAATCATTAAAAACCATTAGCTGCTGCAAGAAGGGGAACTGTTTAACCAAAGACCCTTCTACCAATCATATCCTCTCCATCACTACACTTCTATCATTGCATTACCAGTCTCTGGCCTACTCTTCTCACCTGATTAAAATCTTACTTTCCCACTTCTAGACTCAGCTAGCGCAATGTTCCAAAGGCTTCACTCCCTAAACTTCAGGTCTTCTAAAACCTTGCTACACAACCAATCCCACCTAGACTCCAAGATAACAAGGTGTACAGCTGGATGAACACAGCAGGCCAAGCAGCATCCTTTATCTCCACCTAGACTCCAGTTGTCTATTTATTATCCATACCCTTGCATTGGCTTCCAGGTCTCTTCCAGGACTTCAAAACTTCTAACTTAAAATTCTTATTCACACATTAACATTCTTCATTAATGAAGGGTGCACTGTTAACATCACTGAACTTGCAATCCAAAAGGCACAGACAGTTAGTTTCCTTATCTCAGAAAAGTTATTATTGTCACAGAGTGAGTGCAACAAAGGTCAACAGCCTTGTTCCCAGGTTGTTGGGATTGTCCTTTGCAGAGAGTTTGGGCAACTGGGCCTGTATTCTTCTGAATTTCAAAGAATGAGAGATAAAACATTGAAACCTACAAAAAATATTTTAAAAGGAATGGACAGGGTAGATGCAGACAAGATACTTCCCCTGCTTGGGGAATCTAGAATCAGGGGGCACAACTCTAAAAATAAGGTATTGTCATTTGAGCCCAAGATGAGGAGAAATTCTTTTACTCAGAGGGATGTGAATCTTTAGAATTCTCTACCCAAAGGAGCTCTGAAAGTTCAGTAGAAGCAGATACATTTTTGATTAACAATGGCATAACGGGTTATGGGAATTGTTATGGACCAAACAAAGCCCCTCAAAATATATTAGGAATATTAAGACCTTAACTTTTTCTTATTTTAAAGGCAACTATCAGGTGTTGCATTCCAGATGTAATTCCATTGGTTGAACTACCAGTCTTAAAGCAAAACACATTATTCATCCACTATAGTTAAAATACAACAAAAGAAAGAAGAAATTGGAATAACTTAATTCTATTGGAAAACTTACCAAAACAATAGATTATTTAACTATTAGACAGTAACTGTTCCAAGATAGTAACATCCCATAAACACACCCTTGGCAAAGACAAATTCAATAAAATAGATTGTCTCAGAGGCAGTTCTCCAGTCCAGGAGGAAACACATCAAGAGAAAACTCAGAGTAGCAAGGAAAGATATACTGCAGCATCCAAACCAGCTTCAAGACCCCAGCAACTGCCACTGAAAAACAAACTAAAAATCCTGGTTTGGTGGGAGCTTGACCCCACCCATTCAAGCTGCTTCTATTGTTCCAACAATTTTTTAAAAAAAAACCAAGGCCTCACACGTTATTTATTTTATTGGCTTTGGAGCAGACTGACCAGTACCTCTGTCACAACCTTTCTTCATTAAAAACAAAGGACAAACATATCTCTTAAAGCCATTGTTTCATCACAGAATAAAGTGGGTTAAAAAGCATTGACATGTTCAATCAGCCATGACTGTATAAAATGAATAAGGAGACTTGACACCCTGAATGGCCTACTTTTGTTCCTACGTTTCTAACATTCTGGAAACATGGTCACAAATCCCACCATAGCAGCTGGTGGATTTTAAATTTAATTAATCTGGAACATAAAAGCTAGTCATTATGACGAGGTCAACCAGCATCATTTGCTGTAAAAGCCCAAGTGGTACACCAATGTTTTTTAGTGAACAAATCGGTTATCCTTAGACTTCAGATCTAGCACAAAGTGGTCAACTTTGAACTCATATCCGAAATGGCTTTGCAAGGCACTCAGTTCAAAGGCAAATAGGAATGAGCACCAAATGCTTGCCTCGCCAGTGACATTCAAATCCAAGAAAGAAAGAAAGAAAGAAAGAAAGAAAGAAAAACGCTTAAACCACTTTTCAGCCCTATATTCCTTTCCGAACACTATTTCTCAGATTCCAGCCTTTTGCACGCCCCTTCTCCCTTTGCTTTGCACTGAAAATCTTTCCCTAACCCTTTCTTCTCTCACGCCTTTTGAAACACAAAGGTTTTCGCCATCCCACTTCCTCCTTTGGTGCAGTGCCTATTTGGTCCAATCATATCGCAAGTTCCTTGGGGATATTTTTCTATATAAAAGACACTGAAAAAATTGTAATGTGTGGCATCTTTCTGGTTGGATAAATCAAGATGGGCTGATCTCATGAAGGGGTTTTGATGATGACAAATCTTCAGCTCATCTGATCTCTTGTTGTCAATACAATCTTAATATTTACCAGAGAAATCAGGTAGATTTCTGTTGACAGATAAAAAGGCTGCATAAGTTTCATTTTTTTCTTAATAAAATGCCAATGATTCACTGCAATTTTATCCAACAAATATTTTCACGAAAACTAGCACAGACCATCTTGAAAGGTCACACTGATACCATTCAGTACTTAATTTGTGTGCCGGGGGGAAATGAAATCTCTTACCAATTCCAATCTGTTGAAAGGAAGGAAAATAAATAGCCTGGTTATGCAGCTGATGTTAAGTACTGCATTAAAACCTCTCTTTCTTTTCAGAGCATAAACAATAGAACAAGATTAAGAGCATATTTAACATGGCTTATTCAGGGCAAATGGGCAGTTTTCAATTTGGGCAGACAAAGGAGACTTTGTTTAAGTAAGTGGCATGATTACATCTTGCAGTAATTCACAGCTCTACCACAATGACTATTTCCCCACTGCATCACAAACTGTAGCTGCATTACACAAATAAAGCAGATTTCACTTCCTGAGATTTTGAAAACGTTCGACTGGGAGTAGGAGTGCGGTGCACAACCAACCATCTGAAAGTGAAATAAAATAACAGTGGGTCATTTGATGATGTTTGTTGACTTTGGGAATTCTGAACTCATCAATAAAATATACACCTTTACTATTTGCTCAGTTTGTGCCTCACTGCTAAAACAGCTTTACTAAAGCTCTTAGGGGACCTGTAGTATACTCAGTTGCAGCCAACTACATCAGAATTCAAGTGACCCCAAAAGCCAGCTTGTCAAAAAATGTTATGCTTGGATACAGAACAAGATCAAGACTGCATTTTAATATGATCTACATACAGCTATAAACTTTGGTAGACAAAGGAAACTTTAGTGGAAGAATGAAGGAGGTCAGATGCTCCTAAAATAAATCTAAATGAGATACAAAGGGAGCTAGGAATACAAACGCACACGTGTTAAAAAGGAGACAGACAGGCTGACAAGGTGATTTTAAAGAATTCACAAAGCATTGGAGTCTACTTATACAGAATGAGAATTGTAAAGCAGAGATGTTCAATTTCAATAGGGACCTTGGCTAGGCTCCACCGAGTATTTTATACATTTCTGGTCTCGCTATTTTTTAGAAAGGAAAGGGATACTTGAGAGGGTGCGATGGATGATATCAGCATTCAGATTATAATCAACAGGAAAGGCTGTACAAAGCTGGGGTACTTTCTTCTAGAACAGTGAAGCCTGGGGTTGACCAAATAGGGGTCTTTTAGTGATTATAAATGGATTCTATAAGGTAGGCAGACAAAAGGTAGTTCTAAAAGCGGAGAGGGTTGGAGATGAAAAACAAACCTAGGGACCATAACTAAAAAATAGTTCTTGATAAATTCAGTGTGGAATTTAGGAGAACCTTGTTAAGAAGAGTAGTTTAATATTTTGAACTTGCTATCCAAAACGAGATAAATAGCAATGAGGCATTTAAAGGAGGAAGCTAGACAATTACACTAAGGAGGAATCAAATGATATAATAACGGGGCAGGATGAAAACAGGTGGGAGGAGGCAGGAGTCAAGCATAAATACAGACATGGAACAGGTGGATCAAATGGACTGTTTGTGCTGTACTGCCTATATAGGTGGTGCAGTGGTTAGCACTGCTGCCTCACAGCACCAGGGACACGGGTGCAACCTCAGCCCCAGGCAGCTGTCTGTGTGGAGTTTGCACATTCTCCCCATGTCTGCGTGGGTTTCCTCGAGTGCTCTGGTTTCCTCCCACAGTCCAAAGGTATGCAGGTTAGGCGGATTGGTCACGCTATATTATCCACAGTGTCCAGAGATGCGCAGGCTAGCTGGATTAGCCATGAGAAATGTAGAATTACAGGGATAGGGGAGGGGGATGGGTATGGTTGGGATGTTCTTTGGAGGGTCGGTGTTGACTTGATGGGCTGAATGGCCTGCTTCCATACTGTAAGGATTCTATGATATAATTGTCTAGGTCCAGGCTAAAATAAACAGAGGTACAGGGTACTACATTGTCCTGACTGCTTCCTGGTTGGAGGAAAGGAAAATTATTTGAGCCAAAAGATCCTGATTATCCAGCGTTATTATGACTGTGCTTGCATAGAGATGGGCTAAGATTGGGGGCTTGCTCACCATACAACAGTATGTCAGTATTCACGTGCCACAAAGTGAGAAATAACCACCTTGTCAAGATCAAGGGTAGCTAGTGCTTCCAGATCCATACTTTATAGAAACCAATCCCTGCAGGATAGGTATACAGAACAAAAAGAACGAAAAAAGAGCATCTTATGACCATCTATAAATTTACTTTATCAAAATCTGTCTATTACACATCAACCTACCCAACAGATAAACTTCCAACCATTAAACTAAATCTCAGCAAATGGAGTTGAAAATCAAATGTCATTGTCAAACCTTTTATTACCCAGAATTTAAATTTTACTTTATTTTACAAGAAACAGAAATCAGTGGAAAATCTCAACAGGTCTGGCAGCATCTATGGAGAGAAAACAGAGTTAACGTTTTGGATCCGATGACCCTTCTTCAGAACATTCTTCTGATTAAGGGTCACTGGACCCGGAACATTAACTATGCTTTCTCTCCACAGATGCTGCCAGAAATTTTCCAGTAATTTTTGTTTTTGTTTTTGATTTCCAGCATCTGCAGTTCTTTGTATTTTTTTTGTTTAGCATTTATTACATTTTATGTTTCTAACAAACTCCTGCACTGCAGAGAACATTGACTCAAGTTGCATTTTATTTGCATAAATTTTCCCATTAAGCTGCACTTGCACCACGCTGGAGTCCTGAACTGTGAAGAATTCCCCTTAACGATATCCACGTTTAATCACCATTGATGGCTATGTTTCCAACTGCAAGGGCTGAGGCCCTGGAATTCCATCTCTAAACATCTTTGTCTCACTTTCACCCTGTAACATACTGTTTGGAATCTACCTCTGACCTAACTTTTGGTCATCGGACTATCTCCTTAATTGGCTCAGTTCCATACTTGGTTTTATAATGCTCCTGTGAAGCACCTTGGAACATTTCATCACACTGAATAAGCACAAGTTATTGCTATTCTAAAGGTGAACTAACTGCAAGGTTTCATAAGAATGTTTACTAGCTCCTTAACCCTTTTCCTGAGAAAATATCCAATATCCACAGTATACCTCCGTCATATGATTTGGTCAGACCAATTAGCTTACTGAAACTCAATTGGTTCATAGTCTCTTCACACATCTAATTTTGTAATTTCCTTCTTTAAAGCAAGGCTTAAACTTTAAAATTATCAGAGGCTCATTCAAAAACGTGCAAGTTTACATTGCAAATTCCATGAATGGAGCCAAAATTATAAAACAAAATCTGTGTGTTGGCATATTAAGTGTTTACTAGACTGATGTAAAATTGTATTATCTACCATTTTAACCAAAAAACCTTGTACTTTAACTTCTTAAAATTCCTTCGATATTATATTGCAAGTGGTTTCACCGATTCATATAATCAAAGTCAAAATTCACCTGGACTAAGCTAGATCATTTTAGCATGTGTATGTGGTCAAACTCAAGTCACAAGTCAACATCAGCAACCAAACTTTCACAACATCTTAAAACTGGCTTCACAGCCAATAAAGTGCATTTGAAGTGCAGTCACTGTTGTGATGCTGGGAAACATGGGGGTGGGTTGGGGGAGAAGGAAGAGGTGTTGTTTCTCACACAACAATGCATCTCCAACAGTGGACCCCTGATGTTTCAGCCTAAATTGCATGCTGAAACTTTGAGTGAATTAGATGTTTCCAAGCAAAAACCAATTCAGGAGTGAGCATGCTACCACAAGATCTACAGTAACATCTTCTGTGGAGTCCACAGTGGAATTATTGTGCTGCAACTGATTTTAGTTTGGGAGAAACACCTCTCAGAAATGGAATTTTAATTGTATAGTATTAGATAAAGTAGATGCTGCCAACAAAATGAATCAAATGATAAAAACAGTATTCAATGTAATTTGTTAAACCATTGTTTGAAGTGGGTTGTGCAAGAGACAACTCTCCTATATTGTGATACTATCAATCTGAATTCAATTAATTAGCTATATTTTCATCACCTTGAAAGTAGGCTGTCAAACTATATTAAAACAAGATTGAAATATGATAAAACATTGCTATTTTAACCAGCATAACACATCTGAATTATAGGTCAGTCCCTCAGTCAAAACAGCATAAAAAGACATTATAAGCATTTGTCTGTTAATATTTGGGCAACTAAATTCAAATATACGTCACATTTTCCCCTGTTATACACAAACTACAAAACAAAAGGTTACTAGTAATATAAACAAGATAACTGCTCAGTATTCCAAAATTGCTGATAGCACATTGAGCAATCACAGTACAGCAACTGTGGTAATGCAATTTTAACCAAAGGTTCTTAGATGACGGAGATAGGGTGACACGAGGAAGAATACCATTCTGGGTTTCATATTCAAATCTGGACAACGATAGGGTAAATCACATGGAATCTGGGCAATCTGAATGCAGGTCTTTGCAAGCAACATCAAGCCCACAGTGCGAACTGGACAACCAATACAAAATCTATGAAATAAAACTCTTACATTTTAGAGGAAGGTGCATTGCTCAGTAACATCCAACAAAGTGTAACTTCCTTCCTAATTTGTGCTAGGTTCTCAGATTGGTTGCACACCGACAGCATCAAATCAATAATATTTTTCAGTGAAAATGTGCATACGTAATACATGTTTTGGTTTTATTCTTGCAAGCACAAAGGTTTATGTACATACCTCACGAGAGTTGTACTTCCGGCACCTTCTGGACTGTAATACAGTACATTTGCCAGAGAAAGGGAAAATTTCAGGCCCTCTGCTTCAGAGATATAGAGATTGGTCACATTACTGTTGACATTGACACAAACAAACACCTGATCTTCCGATGCATCAGCCACATAATACTCCTGAAGAACGTGCAAAATAAAAATTAGATCAAGTGTTTGACGTTGGTTTGTAAAAACAAAGTAATATTTATATTTTATAATTTATACTGCATTAACCTACAAAAGGTTTCATTCATTTATTTATTGCTAGAAACATACAACAGCAGGTTATAATAGTGGAGCTAATTAATATGATGCTGATAAACATTTCCCCAAGGGATAAGGACAGAGATTAAGCCCTCACATATTGATAAACACAAATAGAAGGAAGAAAGAGGTGAGAAAATAAATGAAATAAAACTGGAGAATGTAATTCAACTTCTTAACAAAAACAATCTTGTTCAGTTTCACACCTTCTTCCCTCATTTTAGAACATTCTGCTAACATATTTAAGCTGGTGCTTCAGTTATGAAACTTTTACTGATCTATTCACAACTGGTAGCGATGTACTCAACAATAAGAAAAAAAAAATACTAGTAACTCAGGACATTAGTGTACCCATGTGTATCAGAGTTAACCAGCGTGTGCATAATCTTGTATTTTTAGGATGGCCTTATGTTTCCAGGAAATTATGTTTCTCTAGTCTAAAACACATTTCATCAAAGGATGTATATTAACTCTTTGATTATTACATTAGATGTTCATAATTCTCAACACTCACCTCTATATGATATCTTGTGAGGAAGTGTGCTCGTTTCATGGGTTTCCGATTGTATGAGACCCATAACTGTACTGTCACTGGGTCACTGCTCCCTAGGAGATGCTACAAACAGAAATAGTGGAATTTCAACTACAACCTGTAAGGGAACAGTAATTTCCCCACTCCACCTTTAAAAAGATTAACTATAGCAGTTATCTCCTCACTGTACAATTTAGTTTTTATTTCAAAACAGTCTACTGCAAAGCAAAATTTCTTGATCGAAACATGTACTGTCATTTGAAGTAGAGTATCAAAACTATTTGGCTTCAGAAGCTATTTACCTGCATACTAACGGAATCTAAGAGGGTACATGGAATTCATGCTCCATGAACTACTTATACCTCAGATGTCAATGCATTTTTGATGCCCTGGTTCAATATTGTTGCAATTTTGCAGGTTTGCAAACTTCAAACAGGATTAAACATTAAGAAATAAGCACAAATAAGGATGAAGTTGCTTGGACTTCTGAGCCAAATTGCCATTGTCTCCTGTAGCCTACAATCTCTTGCAGGTGTCCTTTGTTTCGGAAGGGTATAGAGGCTCAGATCTTTAGAGGCAGGCTGCTTTTCAGGTTCCCTTCGTTTTGTGTCATATTTTCCACTGGGAAGCTGTGTATGGCATAACAGTTTTTACTGTACTCTTCTTTATATATCAGGACAATCTATAATGGAGGACACATTTGGAAAAAAAAACTAGAATATTCAGTAAATCTGGAACTCAGTGAGACAAGATCCAACTTGGATTTCAATGGTAGAAAGAAAAAAAAACTTAAAAAAGGGTATCATTGTTTTGAAATAATAATAATAATAATAATAAAAAATGTCTAGAAAGACTTGGAGGTTAAGCAACCCCTGTGGAGACAAACAGAATTAATGTTGCAGTTCAATAACCTTTCTTCAGAATTGGAGAGAAAAGAAATGCAGTTGGCGGTGGTGGCCAAGTGGGGCTGGGGAAAAAAAAAAAAGAGAAGCTAGGTCATATGGAGGAGGCCAGGGGACTTTAAATAACAAAGTATTCCATGGTGCAAAGGCTGAAAAGACTCGTCATGGATATAGTGAGGAAATGAAGAAAGGCTGGGTGTCCAAGTTGTGGTTTGTGGCTCTTGTAACATTATTAAAATTGAAGGCTGATTGAAGTTATGAAATTTAAAATTAAAATGCTACAATTAGATACAACTGATGCCAGTGACGTTGGGAGATTGTGTAGCCACAAATTCCAGGTTCCAGTCAGAGACCAGCTCCATGCTCACACAAACTTATATCAGGTACTAAGAACAGGACAGTTTCCTGGTCAGCCTTTCTTAATGCAAGTGGCACCCCACCCCACCAAGCTATAGCTTCTGATGACAGGCTCACAACCTGTTTCAGGCAAAGTCTAGTTACAGAAACAGATGCAAACATGCTTTGTCCACCTCATATCACTAGGTGGAAGAAGGGAAACCTATGCTGTAACTACAGGGTACCTATCTGCAAAGGTGAAGCACTTGCAATATATTTCACAAAACAATTTCATCTTGCAGTTGATTAAGAATGGCAAGTTTACTCAAACATTAACAGCAAGTCTGCAACATTGTTAATTAACAATCTGTAGAAGACTGAGCACAGAAACATTTTAAAAATAACCCAATCGAAATTAATCACAATTAAACCACCAGGTGGCACTCTAATGACAAAATACCACACATTCATCAAACCAGCACTTGCTTCTTTTCCCAGTAAAGACCAATGTCAATGTCATTCGTTAAAAAGCTTACAAAATCTCAGACTGGTATTGGTAGTTTTGGTAGGAATAAAGCAACAACAGAAAATAAATCAGCTTGAAGTATCGATCTGCTTGGGGATAAGATGGTTTGCAGCCCAATCTTACAATCAATAGCCACTTTGATCTGAATCGGAGTAGATTTGACCAGCTTAGTTTTGGCAATGAATCAGGTGGCTCAACATTTGTTAATCAATTTTTTTTACTAAAATGCAGAGAGGCCATATTATAAATTTCATCTGGATTTCCTATTGGCAACTATTTATCAATCAAAATCCACAAATGAACATGTGCAGGCCATTAAAATTCCCATGTGGTTGGTCCCATTCAAACCCAGTGATGTTTCTGGAATGCAGTAATTGCAAAACAGGAGGTGTACCATTCGTAATACTCACGATCGTACAGCAAATGCTATACAATTGTGGAATCACATCCAAGATTGGCATTAGAATTACACCACAACAAATTTAAAGATGATGATTTGTCAGGCTTGCAATGTGGCTCACTTGCATTTGTTAGAAGTTACATATTCTTATACAAGGACCTATCCCTCACAGGAAGAGGCAACGTTTCCAGGTATTATTTTTAAAAAAAGCATGAAATAAGACCAATGCACTCTCAACGGTAACATCTTGATCAGAGACAATTTTCCAAACAATCAGCAGCCTTTTTTCATGCAATACAAATTGTTGCACCGTTTGAAATTTGACATTCTTGCAATGTGTCCAATGCATACAAGGTAAAAAAATCTGACAATGTCTCCCTTTTCAGCAATACTCAAATTCAGTGCTACCAAACAATTATTTGTCTCAAGCTTCCTTGCTTTATTCCATCCATACTTTATTAGAATCAGCAGCCTTGGTTCAGTAGTAACGATTATACCTGAGCAAGAAGTTTATAGTTCACTTCAGAGTTGAAAGCACTTTTGAAACATGCTTGGGACCACAAAGTATCTTACACTATTTTAGGTCTATGAAAAACACTGCTAATCAATGTTAGCTTGAGGGCAAGTTAGAAAGTCGATGAGACTGATACCCAGGGTAAATACAGCCACTGACTCCAAGAGGATGATTATGCCCACAGCATTACAGTAGTAAACAGACATTTCATTAATATATAATATCCAGTGTTTACAGAAACAGATAAACAAGCTATGTGACAGAAACAAAAAAAACTTTCACAGAAGCTAAACACTCAACTATGATAATTATGTCAAATCTAATGCTACATTGGAACTACTGAATTAAATTTCATTTTTAATAGTTTGCATAAAATTTCAGCACAGATGAGAAAAATATTCATCCTTCCTGCATCCATTTAAAAAAAAACTCTCAGACATCACTTGACTCATAATTCAGCAATAAATTGTGAACATCAAATCGCTCAGTGCAGTTAGCATTTTAACCTTCATTAGCTACTTTAAGTGCATTACATGAGCCATTTTAAGGAGCTCGTTTATATAGAAAAAAAAAATTAAATCAGCTAGAGATTTTATAGATGCTTATCAAACCCTGTGCACAAAAGGAATAAACCAACCTCTTTTTAATTAATGAGTGTTTATTTTTGTCCCAAATTCTACCTGACAGGCTTACAGCATTATTGTTGTAAGTAGATAATTATACACTGTAATAAGAATGCAAATTTAAATGTTCTACACAAGCTAGGCATGAAATGGAATAATATTTCAAGAGACATACAAAGGAAGCTTACACTCCTTGAATCCACCTTCTGACTTTTTAAAATAGGATTGAAAATATATAGGCTTCTGTTTACTCAAAACTGTTCCATGACTTGGACAGTGGCTTTAGTGCCAAACAGTGCAGTTAAAGGGTTGCTAGGAGGCTGTTACTGATAGGTCACTATGCCGATGTATTTACTGCAAGTGCTTTTGTTTAGACACTGTTGTAAGAAAATACAAACCTGCATTCAGCAGCTACATGTCCTCAATAATCTTCTCTCTACTACCATGTACACTGAGAAAACAATGTGAAACCTAATAAAATGGTATGAAATGCCAAACCAGTATTTACAGCATTCCCAACATCGAATTATTGTGGATTTAAATCAGCACGAGAACATTTTATGCCACTACTCCTTGAAAGCTAGTTTTGTACCGACTGCAGTTGGTACTAATTATGGAGGAATATTTATTGCCTTGTCAAGTTAGCAGAAATGCAAGTTATGAAGTGAAAGCAGCAAAGGTTTCTCTCTAACAGAAGTCTCAAAAGGAAATGCTAGCAATTAATGTCACAGCCTACAATAAACCACCTCCATAAGTTAGATGAGTTTTTAGTGCAGCGCTGTATTTGTCGTCAACAACTGTATCTGACAAGATAAGCTATGGAACAACATTAAAATGAAAAATCAGCAAGCTTGCACATAAATAAGCTCCAGAGCAGCCAAATGAAAGTTCAGCAAGTGCTTTTCAATCAAGCATGGAAGCATGCAGCTGAGGGACGGATTGTGATTTTTTTTTTTTTTTTTTTTAAATGCACTAGCACGCAAATACCCTCAACTCTGCCAACCCATTATTGTATATATGGGTAGAAATGAAAAGGTGGTCAAGTATAAAAGCGTACAGTTGAAACAACTGCAAGCTAGAAAGAAAGACAGCAAAAACAACAAAGTATTATGTCTCTATCTAGTTGTTTCCATTAGGGTCTTGTGCTGTAGTGATAGTGTTGTTGTATCTGGGCCAGAAGGTTTTGATTCTATTCCTATTGTATCCTGACATGTCACAACATGTCCAAACAGATTGATTAAAAAAAACTCTTGCTGGGCACCATAGCCGAGTGGGTTAAACTGCTTGCCTAGTAAATAGGAGATCCTGAGTTTATAATCTCAGTGGTGCCCCTACCTTCATTTAAGAGGATCTTACGGCACAGTTGTGGTGCCCCTACCTCTGAGCGAGAAGATTCAGGTTCGGGGCAGGGCAGGGAGAGCACAGTGGCTCAGCTGGTAGCACTATTGCCTCGTAGCACCAGGGACCCCGGGTTTGATTCCACCCTTGATCGACTGTGTGGAGTTTGCACAACTATTAAGAAATTTTATTTATTGAGTAATCTAGATTCAAGTAAATAAAATTTCTTAATAG
>NC_063363.1:4107045-4146115 GCF_021869965.1 Rhincodon typus
TTATTTATTGAGTAATCTAGATTCAAGTAAATAAAATTTCTTAATAGTTGTGCAAACTCCACACAGTCGATCAAGGGTGGAATCAAACCCGGGGTCCCTGGTGCTACGAGGCAGTAGTGCTACCAGCTGAGCCACCAGAAAGGATGACCTATCACTATTGAGTAATCTAGATTCAAGTAGTGATAGATCATCCTTTCCGGTGGCTCAGTGGTTAGCACTGCTGCCTCACAGCGCCAGGGACCCGGGTTCAATTCCACGCTTGGTCGACTGTGTAGAGTTTGAACATTCTCCCCATGTCTGCATGGGTTTCTGCCGTATGCTGTGGTTTCCTCCCAAAGTCCAAAGATATACAGGTTAGGTGGATTGGCCATGCTAAATTGCCCATACTGTTCAGGGATGTGTGGGCTGGGTGCATCAGCCCATGGGAAATACAGGGATAGGGTAGGAGGATGGGTCTACGAGGGATGCTCTTCAGAGGGTTGGCGTGGACTTGTTGGGCTGAATGGCCTGTTTCCACACTGTAGGGATTCTAAGGAAGTTACATCTGGGGCAGGTGGATCTGGACAGGTTGATTAGAAAATACTATTTTCCTGTCTGATTTTTTCTCAAAGCTCTCACTGCCTGATAAAGGTGTTGACTCAATGCTTGTATATGGTTGCATGGGTATTCAAATCCCATTCATCACAGGTGAGCCTACAGAATGAACATTGGTATGCTAATGGAGCCTAATCCAATCCTCATCCAACACAACCACCGAAAATGCTTTCTACCAGTTTTTAAAATCGGGAAACAAAGAAATTTGACTGATTTGCCCTCCTGTGGGGGAATGATTTTGAAACATCTTCAACAATTGCTTTACCTGGGAATATGCAAGTTCTATACAGACCAAGAACTGAACTGCGGGATATCTGTTTAATGCAATCTGCTAACCACCGTCTTTACCTGATGAAAGAACTACTGCTCATTCACATGTTTTGATTGAATCCTATTTTTAAACAGTGCATTTCAGAACAAAACATCAGTCCACATGCAACTCATAACTGAAGAGGAAAACGTGAAGTCAAATGTAGGTGGTGATCTAAAAATAATTAATGGTCACAAAGAAACAGAGCAATGCAGGAATTCAATATATAAACAAAAACAGGAGTAACAGAATCCTTTCAAAATATCTTTGAAATTCAATGAAGAATTGACATCTAATATTTATTTTTGAGATCAGACACATTCCAGCATCTCAATTTCTGAGTCAGAAAGAAATTCATCAATTGCAAATTACATTTCAGACCCTTAGTCTTTACTTCTATCCGTCAATATCTAAAGAATTTTTTGGCTGCAATACTGAAAATTTCCAACAGATCTGGCATGCAAAATCCTTCTTAAGGGAGAATTACAGATGTTTGTCCTCCCCATGCAAACCTTAGTGGAAAGCTTACCAATTTCAGTTTTGCATGATCCAGCTCTAATTTAAGATCTGGGATCCCCAGGGGAAGCAATTTTGAATTCCATTACTGTTTAAAATGCCTTAATCAGATCACAGTTCAAATGGTGTAAATTCAAGAGAATACTAACCAAATTTATAAAGCCTGTCCTTTGTTACCCTGTAAGATCTGGTATCGTTTTGGGTGATTTTTCTCTTGAGATGCAGTGTTCAAAGCTGAACAGGCAACAATGCACTACTAGGGACAGGCAATAAATGCTAGCCTAGCAAAGAACACCCACATTCCATAGCAAATAAAAAAAACTCTGTACTTCAGGTTGGATCTAGTACCCTTCAGAATTGAAGCACTGCTTCCTAATGTTGATATTCCAATTAGAGTTTCATCCTTTTGATTACTTTTAGTACCGGTGTACTCATTTATATTGACTTGTGCACAGACACCCAAAATCCTTTACTACTTTATTTCAAGTTGTGTATATCTGATGCAGCTCAGATCAACACACTCTTGCCCAATTCAACACCAGCCAATATAGCTTTTCCCATTTAGTCTGTCTACTGAGTCAGTAGTCAGTCGTCAGTCAGACCTAGAGTGTCTACTGAGCTAGTTTGCAACTTTGCATTCCCATCCTACAACTTACTGAATGTCATCTGAAATTCTGGACATACTAGTCTCTACTCTTTCTTAGAAGACACACACTGTACATACGTGTACACACAAAACACACAAAAACATTATGCTCGATGCACAGTGCTGGGTAACAAAACTAACTAATTTCATCCCACAATAAAGACATGATTAGAAACAGGAAACCCACTACT
Source organism: Rhincodon typus (assembly GCF_021869965.1). Classification (NCBI taxonomy): domain Eukaryota; kingdom Metazoa; phylum Chordata; class Chondrichthyes; order Orectolobiformes; family Rhincodontidae; genus Rhincodon; species Rhincodon typus. Next base: position 4,109,303 of record NC_063363.1, read on the forward strand.
TACAGCTGTATCAGGCAATAAACATTACAATGATGGAGTTTAATGATTTAATATTAATGCTATGCAGATTGCTTTAAAAAAGCCATTTAAACATGCAAAGTACATAAAATTTTAATCTCCTCTTTCTGTACCCTTCAACATGCTAAATCAGATTATAACCAGAGCCGTTAACACTGTCAGTCTGAAATGTTATGGGAGTTAGGGATTTCAAAGTAATCTCCAACTCTTTTTACATATATATCTGTATTGAAGTGTGCATCAAATTACAAGAACAGAAGTGGAACGAATTTCAATTGCCAATTTGAGAACACTTTTAATGCACTAATCTTTATTAGGTGTTATATTAACCATGATGCTTCCAGTTTCAGCACCACAAAATGCAAAGTTATTAACTGTGAAGACAGTGAAACTGGACATTGTGAAAAAAAACATTTCAAACAGTCCATTTAAAACTGTTGCCTTTTGCAAGTGCCATAAGAAACATGGTTCCCACAACAAGCTCCATTTGAAATTCTATGGCCATGGATCAACCCAGGTTTCTTTACTAGTTAGTAGCAGCAACATATTGTACCAGAGACTCCAGAGTTGGCAGGGGACGGTGGGTTGGAATTCCAGTCAACCAAAGTGGTTCTCCAGAGCACGTTCTGACAACAAGTCACAGTCACAATTTTGTTAACTATATTTCCCTCTCCAAAGATTTTTCTAGTACCTGCTTAGCATTTCCAACATTCTGGTTTTAAATCACAGGTTCTTTCCTTAGCCACTCACTTGAATAAATAAAATTTCTCAGCTGGGTCACCACATAAATATTCCTCAGTAGTCAGTTAACTGAGTTCACAATAACAACCAGCATGGTGGCGTCTCACAGTGCCAGGGACCCAGGTTTGACTCCAACCTCGGGCAACTGTCTGTGTGGAGTTTGCACATTCTCTACATGTCTGCGTGGGTTTCCTCCGGGTGCTCCAGTTTCCTCCCACATTCCAAAGATGTGCAGGTTAGGTGGATTGTCTATGCTAAATTGCCCACAGTGTCTAGGGCAGGAAATGCAGGGACAGGGTAGTGGTTGGATCTGGGTGGGATGGTCTTCGGAGGATCGGTGTGGACACGATGGGCCTAATGGCCTGCTTCCACACTGTGGGAAGCTATGATTAAACAATACTTGAAGTGATAGTAACTGCAGTAGACCTACCTACCCATCCAAGATCTATATCATGAATTTACAGCACTACAGCAGGAAATCACCCAGGAATTTAGTTTATAGCTTTAATTGAAAATTTACCTCTTTTACAAGTTCATGGTATGAAGCATCATACTACTTAAAAAAAAAAATACGCAAGAAGTTAAATGCTGTCAGCAAAAGTTAAAATAAACTGCAAACTGGAATAGTTAGTGAAAATTCCTTTCGAAAAAATAAAAGTAAGATCTGAGGACATCAGAGCAGGGTTATGCATCAATGAGCTCAGCAAGATGAGAAACTGAATTAACATGCAACAAGTTATTAACAGACATTAACTCATCGGCTTTACTGATAAACATTTTCACATTCCCACCTCCCGGTCAGCATCCCAAAGGGACCATTCTCTCCACAACAACACCTTGTTTCACTCCTCATTCACCCGTGGCACCTTGTCCCATTCCCATCCACAAATAAAATTTGAAATTATAACGAAGAACTGGGAATGCACATGGCTCCGTAAATGTTCTTTAGATGCTTAACTTGCAGTGTATTTCCAGAAAGCAGTTTTCTGCAGTTTGTTAACATAAATTCACCCAAAGAGAAATTGCTGGAATAAATTTTGTAAACAGGTAGAATGGAGGCAAAAAAGAAAATCCAATATCATTTGAATTGGCTAGCCTTGAAAAAAGATAAAAGGGGAAGGAAATAGATCCATTTAAAAGGGAAAAGACAGACTTGAAACGAGAACAATTCTGCAAGTAATGGATCCTTTTCTCTCTCCTAATGACAGCTAAAGAACATACTACTGAAAAATCTTTAATTGAATTTAGATCTGTTCATACTACACAGTTATGGCGCCAAATTCAAGGGGACACAGGTACACACCTTAACTGGATGTCTGAAAACCTGATATTGTTCTCTTAGCCATACAAAACAAGGCAAATGTAGGGAAACAAAGAATAATTGCACATTCTTTGAAACATAACATGGTTGTATGAATAATTACATAAATCACATCCCTGAAACAAATTGGTGCTGGGTCCACCGCATTTCGTCATTTATATAAATGATTTGGATGTGAACATAGGTGGTATGGTTAATAAGTTTGCAGATGCCACCAAAATTGGTGGTGTAGCAGACAAGTGAGGAAGGTTACTTCAGAGTACAATGGGATCTTCAATAGATGGACCAATGGGCCGAGGGGTAGCAGATGGAGTTTAATTTAGATAAATGTGAGCTGTTGCATTTTGGAAAGGCAAATCAGGGCAGGATTATACATTTAAATGATAGGGTCCTGAAGAGTGTTGCTGAACAAAGGGACCTTGAACTGCAGGTTCATGGATTCCTTGAAAGCGGAGTCATAGGTAGATAGGATAGTGAATAGGGCATTTAGTATGCTTGCCTTTATTGATCAATGCATTGATTATAGGAGTTGGGAGGTCATGTTGTGGCTCTACAGGACATTGGTTAGGCCACTTTTAGAATACTGCGTGCAGTTTTGGTCTCCCTGCTATAGGAAGGATGCTGTGAAACTAGAAAGGGTTCAGAAAAGATTAACAAAAATGTTGCCAGGTTTGGAGGGTTTGAGCTATAGGGAGAAGCAGAATAGGCTGACACTACTTTCCTTGGAGCATCAGAGGCTGAGGCGTGACCTTATAGAGATTTATAAAACCATGAGGGGCATGCATAGGGTAAACAGACATGGTCTTTTCCCCAAGGTGGGTGCACGTTTAAGATGAGAGGGGAAAGATTTAGAAGGGACCTAAGGGGCAACTTTTTCAAGCAGAGGGTGGTGCATGTATGGAACGAGCTGCCAGAAGAAGTGGAGGAGGTTGACACAATTACAACATTTAAAAAGGCATTTGAATGGGTATATGAATAGCAAGGGTTTAGAGGGACATGTGCCAAATGGGACTAGATTTATTTAGGATATCTGGTCGGCATGCACGACTTGGACCAAACAGTCTGTTTCTGTGCTGTTTATCTCTATGGCTCTAAACAGTTATGAAACACTGAACAGTACTTCTGACACTCTGGCTGAGCATCTTGAATACAGGGACTAAACAAGAAGTACTCACCACTCCAAACAATATCTCATGGGTTAATGTAGATGTCCAGGAAGGACTGCCAATCTTAGAAACAAAATATGGAACAACCTCAAGCAAGTTCAGACATCTGAAACTAAAACACTATCACTGGTCTGATCTCATTTGATAGAACAGGTAATTTAAAATCTGGGAGAATCCAAAGTCTGGCATAGTCTCAGTCCCCATCTTATCAGATTTTAGATATTAGATCTGTATTTCAACAGTAAAATGTTGTTCTTTACTTTGCTTTCCTTTTAAGAAAAAGCTTTAAGAAAGTATATTCCAGAATACTCACCACCTTCTTTGTGGCAAACATGTATTTGTCTTGTAACTGAAAGTCATCAACTCCTTCCAACAGGATCTCACGTTTTTCATCAGTCTGAAAGAAGTCTATGCTTTTAATGACACTGGAGGAACCCATTGGCTCATGTCGTTCAACATAAACTGTAGTAGGCAAGTCATATGGTTCCACACCCCTGGAAAATTAAAGACCAAGTATATCTGCAGTTTCCAAATACTGAGTTAGTTCAGATGCAGAATTTGGCCTAGTAACTGACAAATGCAGTTCCATTATGAAAGACAGTCTTACAAATGAAATGTTCGCATAACCATGTTCCGAAACTCGTAAGATTAACCCACAGTAAGTCACCACAAACTACTTGCACCTTCCTCTCATCTAGCCTCTTAGCCTCAGTGAAGACATGGTGGGGACAGAGACAGAGACAGAGATATTCAATGCCATCACTTGGATAGCCCTTAAAAAGGTAGGGTATACAAAGTAGACAAAATGTTCAAAGGTCTTATCATTAATACATCTTGTCCCAGTTGCAACTTGTTCTCTGCCAAGAACAGCTAGCAAGTTTAGAAGATTCCAAGGTGCAAAGTTCTCCAGGGAAGCTATGAATTAATGACAAACTTGGCAAGAGATTACAAAGAGCCATGCCAGGCGAACCTACTCCAAAGCAAATTTTCATTAGACGTAGCAATACCATCTGGTTCACTAGATGGTCTTTTAGGGAGGGGAATCAGCTATCTTTACCGGCCCTGGCCTACATGCAATCCACAACAACATAGCTGACTTTGAACTGCCTTTTGGGCAATTGGGGATGGGCAATAAATGCAGGTCTACCTGGTGATGCCCACATTCCACGAACAAATAAAAAGGATATATCTGTACTAACTGTAGCCTTGCAACAACGTGATTGAGCCTGCAAAATCTTTGCGTTACGTGCTTCAAAAGAAATGTCAATAACATGCAGTTTGAAGCATCATACAAAAATAAATTACATAAATATGCATACCAGTAGAAAGATTTGACATGCTCTTGAATCAAAATCCAAGTTCGTCCAAAGTCATCCGATTTCCAAAGCTACAAGATAAAAGCATACTTCACATTAGACATGCAACACTCAAGAAAACCATCGAAGATCCTTAACAGGTACCCTCAATAAAAATAATGAATTGCACCATTTCAACTGTGGTGCACACATCCAAAAGATTCAAATTTCAACTTGCCCTTTTGACAGAAACAAAGCTTAGGAGACAGCGAAAAACAGTGGACAACTAAACCACTCCATTCCTACCAATAGCAATTTTAAATTTGTAGGCATCAACACATGCCCCAAGCCAAGACAGCCATTTCAAAATGTTGACTGGGCTCCAATTGACTCAAAAGGCACTGTCATTTAATCCAAGGGCTGAACCAGGAGCAATGGTGACTTTGCAACCAAGAACATCTAGATCCCAGAAAAGGATTCAAAGTAACTTTTCAACTTTATTAAGGAAGGGTCACCGGACTCAAAATGTTGCCTATTTTTTCCTTCACAGATGCTGCCAGACCTGCTGACCTATTCCAACAACTTGGTTTTTCTTCCCGATTTAAAGCACCTGCAGTTCTTTCGGTTTTTACAACTTTATTTTTTAGTTTTACAGTTTCAGTGGCTTAACAGGTGGAGGACTCACGGTTCTCCGAGTCCACAACAGAACAGTGTATCTCAGCTACTGCAGGCTTGCTTCACCTCTCCCCAGTGACTTGTACCTGCTGGGTAACCAATGGCAGACTCATTGTGTCAAATATGAATATATATTCCTCACTTCAGGAAGGCTACATGGGGGAAAAAAAAAGATTCCTTTTGTTTCTCGAAAAGTATTCAATTTTGCTTTTGAGGAGTTCAATTGCTACAGTTAAATGTACATTATATGCTTTTGTTTGCTTCTGAAAGCATTTGGATTAAATTCTAGATAATATCCATCTATTGTAAAATCACAGGATTTTACAGTACAGAAGGAGGCCATTTGACCCAGCATGTCTGTACCAGCTCTTGTACAGATACCCAACTAGTCCCTTCCTCCAGCCCTATCTCCATAGCCCTCTAAATTCATCACTTTCAAATACATATCCATATTCTTTCCACTTCAATAGTACTCCTTTGCTTCCTGGAATTCTACTTGATCAGGCTAGCATAACTGCAATCACCAACCGCCATAGGATGTAGATTTTGGCCAAAAATAACAATACCTGTTTGTTTGGATGAGAACTGTCATATCCCAGCACAAGATTCAAATCCCGACTATGCATAAGAAGATCAGTAGGACTGAATGGAATTTGGAAGCCTTGAATATCATTACAAAAGTTGAAAGTGATCCACAAGTAGTGATTTTTGATATCTGCAAACATGTACTGAGGAAACAGAAAGAAAGCTCACGTCGATGTGTATTTTTAGCTTAAACTTACTTTCATAAAATAATCACCACAAAGCAAAAATACGTTAACTGCATCAATAAGCTATTATAATGTACCGCTACAATTATTGCTAAAATGTATTTTTTATCCGCAAAAATGTCATTTCCACAAAATTGAAGTGAGCAGTCCATTAGCCATAACACTTCAGGATCAAACTTTATAATGCAACATGTTACTTTCAACATTTAAAATTGTTTCTTTGGCACAACTAGAAAAATTACATTTACATTAAAAGCCACCAGAAATACAAGAGCTCCTAAATAATTTTTAGATAAGCTATTCTACTAGTTTTTAATTGTTTCAAGTATAGAGGTTTATAAAATCATGAGGGGTATCCATATACCATATAGGTGAGTTTTCCCTAGGATGGGGAATTTCAAGACTAGGAGACTTTTTTTTAAAAGGCGAGAGGACAGAGATTTTAAAAAGACATGAGGGGCTTTATATCTTTATACACAGAGGGTGGTTCCGTGTGGAATGAACTCCGAGGAAGTGGCGGATGCAGGCACAATTACAATGTTTAAAAGATATTTGGGTAAGTACATGAAGAGAACATTTTGGAGGGATATGGACCAAGAGGAGGCAGGTGGGACTAGTTTAGTTTGGGATTATGTTCAGCATGGACTGGTTGAGCAGAAGCATCTGTTTCTGTGCTGTATGACTCTGACTCTAAGCATTAGACTGAAATCAATGTTAGACATCAACTAAAAAACACACTGGAGTAGAATAAGTGAAAATAAATTATTAATTAGGCTGGAAGATGCCTTACCAACAATAACATTTTACTGGCATTTTTGAGAGTAGACTCTGTTGAGAAGTGCTCAAGCAGAAATACCTCTATAATTACCTGTTCAGGCAGATTATTTTTATATTGTTCATATACTATTGACTACCGGGTCTATTTAAAGGCCAACAGATTGGACATCTGCATATGGTAACCTCTTTAACAGGAACTCCTAGGTGCAGATATCTTAAGTTTTGAAACAACAAGGTATTCTTCACGTTGAATAGAAAATTACGTATATGCAGTCAAACCAACATCAATCTGATATCTGAATTCAATAGTTCCATTTGAAATTTCAGTTACTAGTTTCTACCAGTTAGTATTATAGATACTATTGTACACTCAAGAATATGTTGAATATAAATATAGCAACCTTTACCACTGATAGAACACTTTCAAGCTAGTTTGAATACCTAGAAATGTCATAATCACATTTTCATTGTACACAACATAGAATGCAAGCAAATTTTCTTGTCACTTTGTAATTTAGTCATTTCAATGAATTATGTATTGAACTCTCTTAAAAGATAAAATAAAAATGTTGAAATAAATTCATGGCTTCTTTCAACATAACAAAGACCCCGTCCCACCCTGGTTATATACTCTTCAACCCTCTTCTGTCAGACTTTGAACACATGTACGAACAGATTCAAGAACAGCTTCTTCCCCGCTGTTATCAGACATTTGAACGGACCTCTCAAATGTTAATTTTGATCTTTCTCTCTGCACCTTCTCTGCAGCTGTAACACTGCATTCTGTACTGTTCTACTATTTTGATGCACTTTGTATGGTACGATCTGCCTGCACAGCGCACAAAACAACACTTTTCACTGTACCTAGGTACATGTAACAACAAATCAAACTCAAACTCACGTGACATTCCAGGAGCTACTTAAAATATTGATTAGCAGAATGAAATCAAAATACAAGACGCCCTTCTGGAGTCAACATATGATAAGAATGCACAAATAAGGTAGTGAGATACACACCATTTATGAAGGATTAGACATAAATCTACAAAAACTCAAATAAATTCATTGCAAAATTAAAATAAACTGGATTAAGGGCTAATATTTCAACATTTGAATCTTGGGTCATATTCTGTCATAGTTATACAGCACGGAAACAGATCCTTTGGTCCAACTCGTCCATGCTGACCATGTTCCCAAACTTATCTAGTCCCACCTGCCTGCATTTGGCCCACTTCTCTCCTAACCTTTCCTATTCATGTTCTTTTCCAAATGTCTTTTAAAATGTTGTAAGTGTACCTGCATCCACCACTTCCTCTAGCAGGTCATTCCACATATGAACCACACTCAGTGTAAAAAAGTTACCCCTCATGACCTGTTTAACTTTTTCTCCTTTCACCTTCAAATTTTGACACCGGAGTTTTGAACTCCCTACCTGAGGGAAAACACCTTTGGTATTCACCTTATCTATGCCCCTCTAATTTTATAAACTTCTATAAGGTCACCCTTCAACCTCCTAAATTCCTGTGAAATAAGTTCCAGCCTATCCAGCCTATTTTTATAGTTCAAACACTCCATTCTCAGCAATATCCTGGTTAAATGTTTTCTGAACCCTACCCAGCTTTTTTTTTGTTTTCTCTATTCATTCGTGTGATGAGGGCATCACTGACCAGGCAGCATTTATTGCCCATCCCTAATTGCCCACAGGGCAGTTTAGAGTCAGCCACATTGCTGTGGGTTTGGAGTCACATGTACACCAGACCAGGTAAGGATGGCAGTGTCCTTCCCTAAAGGACATTAGTGAACCAGATGGGTTTTTCCAACAATTGACAATGGATTCATGGTCATTGTCAGACTCTTAATTCCAGATATTTATTGAATTCAAAACCCACCATCTGCTGTGGTGGGATTCAAACCCAGGTCCCCAGAACATTATCTGGGTCTCTGGATTAACAGTCCAGTGAAAATACCACTAGCTTAATCCCCATCTTAATAATATCCTTCCTATAACAGGACGACTAGAATGGCCCACAGTATTCCAGAAGAGGCCTCACCAATTTTTTGTACAACCTCAACATGAGATCTCAACGCCTATACTCAAAAGGCCTGAGCAATGAAGGCAAGCATACTAAACGCCTTCTTAATCACCCTGCCTACCTGTGATGCAAATTTCGAAGAATCACATACCTGAATCCCTACATCTCTCTGCTCTATAACACTACCCAGGGCCCTCCATTAATTGTACAAGTCCTGTCCTTGTTTGTTTTACCAAAATGAAATATGTTGCATTTATCCAAAATAAACTCCCATCTGCTACTCATCAGCCTATTGATCCAATTGATCAAGATCTCTTTGTATCTTAGACAACCTTCTTCACCATCCACTATACCACCAATGTTTGTGTCATCCACAAACTTACTAAACCATGACTTTTATATAAATAATTTAGATGAGAATATAAGTGACAAACAAAAGTGGACCCAGCATTGATCCACTGGTCACAGGCTTCCAGTCCGAAAAACAATCCTCCACCACCACCTTCTGTCTCTAACCATAAAGCCAGTCGTATGTCACTTGTGCAAAATATTAAAATTTTAGGTCATAACTTGCAAACAAAGGTATTTTTCCCCACAGTTGTACAAAGTGTTTGTTGGAGTGTAATTTCAAGAAAATGTAATAACTACTGGCCAAACAAATGGCCATCTATTGCTTGTAATGCAATGTTACAGAGAAGTACTACGATAGCCACATTCTCTATTTAAATGTGTGTTTTCAGGGACAGCATTACTCTTCAAGTCCATCTTCTGAGGCTGAATTTACAACTAGCAGCCCCTGACAAAGTGAGTGCATTTTTTAAGATTAAAAAAAAAATATTGCCTCCCAGCTGGTGGCAATTACACAATCAAAGAAAGAGCACAGTACAGTGCACAACTGCACACATTCTTCATTCTCAGCAAAATGCCAAGGGAAAATTCCAACCTCAGAGAGATCTACAGGAAAGTACTTTGTTCTTCAAGATGAAAGAGTTTCAGATTTCCCTTTTCCATATTCTAAACAATGGTCCTAACTGCCTTATGTTCAATCCTCTTACATACAGGGCTGTGCCAATACGACAAACATAATTTAATACTAGACACTATAGCGTGGCTAAAAACATGGCAATCATTACCACACCTAATCAATGATTTGTATGCCTTTAACATTCCCTCTACTCATACACTAATGCCGTTCTTTATAAAACCTTCAATGACCGACTATTGTTCGGTATCAGCTTAGCCCAAATCGAGAATAAAAAAAATGGAAGGGAGAAAGAACAAATGTAAAAAGATCTGTCACTGAGCAGAAGCTAATTCTGATAATGCAGCAGCCCTTTAGTATTGGAATGAGTGACTAGAATCTGTGCTCAAGCCTCTATTGTGGTGCTCAAATCCACAACCTTCTAACCCAAAGACCAGAGTTAGGTAGCAGAAATGAAAGATACAAGGGAACATGTAGCAATTCGTAAAAATAGACAACAAAGAAAAAGAAAACAATGTCACATAGCTACTTAAGTTTACACTGGTTTATCTATGGACAATTTTTTTAAAAATTACCCACTGTTGGATCTGCAGTTCCAGATAATTCTAATTTGTCTATCCACATTCTTCAGTTTCTCACATCAAACTTTGATCACCTTTCCTTTCTGCAGAAGTTTCTCTTTTTATTCTAAATTGGTGCATCATTTTTTGCACTGTCCACTGTACAAAAAGCTGTGCTCCAATGTTTTCACGCAACAGATCAAGAGCAACAGAGTCTCCAATTCTATGCCTTCCTGACTGTCTAACCAGGATTCAGCGTATACCTATACTATGCCTCTTAATGCTACTATATCATGAACTTTGCCACAGGACTTTTTGCCAAACATTAGACAGAAACAGGTCATTCAGTCCAGTAGGACCATGTGAGTGTTTATACTTCACACGAGTTCCCTCACCTTTTTGCATCATGTGCCCCCTAACAAAATAAACTTGCTCTCTTTCTCAGTCATCTACTTATCTAGCTAGTCCATAAATGCTAGTACTTAAGTGCATCTATCTATTCACCTCACAGGGCATCGAGTTTCGTTTCTAACCACTGAATAAAAAAAAAGAGTTTCTCTTGAATTTCCTAAGAGATTTTAGTGACTGGCTAATAGTTACAGCAGATTTAACCTACCAAATCCCTTCATGATTTAAAAATAACTGCTATCAGGTCGCTCTGTGGCCTTTACTGAAGGAAACAGCCCATTAACCGCTGCATTCCAATATCTACTCTCAATTCTTCCCTCCCTTCTATATTATGGTTCCTTCCTCCAATTCCCCATTTTCCATTGCAGTCCTTCATTTTTGTTTTACAACTTGTCAATGTTCCATAACACTGCACATAGCAAATCCTGGTGAAATCAATTAGAATTAGCATACAGAAGAAGAGGAATAAACAGTAAGCAGTAGATGAACAATGAGAAGAACTGGTGGTGGCAGAGGGGTAGAGTTAGGCAGAACGCAAGGTTAAAAGCTCTGGCCCAATTTTCTACAAAGTAAGGGGGATGATTTGCAAAGGATTCTCAGTTTGTAGGAGAGGTGAAGAAGGGAAAAGGATGTTGAGAAGCAGTCATGCACTTCAGATAAATTTAGGATAACTGCAGTAAACAATTTAACTCTTACTACAGCTAAGCAATACACATTCCAGCATTTCATATGCCGCTTATCGCACTGATTCATAACACCAATAGGATTATCTTCTTGCAGCTAGCCCAAGTGTCTTACAAGGAAGTTTACATGTAGGATTCAAAACACATGAAATAACAGTCAAGAAGAAAAGACACTAATAGCTACAAACTTTCCATCAGACAGGGAGGCTGTGCTCAAGAATTGATGGAAATAAATGTTAACCCAGGTCTGGGAAATGCTTGCAGAGGAATGAAAGGAAGTCACAAGATGCAATAATAACACATCTTACAAATTCATAAGTGCTGTCACTGAACTACCAATGTAGTTCAAAATAATGGCTCAAAAACATTGGACAATATTACAAGAAATATTCCTTACCCGTTTATTATCTGCTGGACTATGGTAAAACTGAGCAATAACTGTTTGGCTTTTTGATTCATCTTCTAGCTTGAACTTCTCATTGATTTTCTTGAAGGTCTTTCCATAATTATATGAAACATACACCTGTGGCAAAGAGAAGTAGAATTACATAAAAAAGGTGACAGCATAGAGAAAGGTCACTAGGCAAACTGGTCTATGTTCCAAAGGGTTTCCTCTTAGCCCTCATCCTCCAACCCCTTCAGCAGAACCTTCCATTACCTTCTCCCTTACATGCTTACCCAGCTTCTTCTTCAGGCATCAACACTATTTGCAACAGCTATTTCCTGGAGGTAGCAAATTCCTTGTCATAGCTACAGGTCATCAACATAAAGGTCAACTCTTTGTTCTCTACAGAGACAACCTTACCTGATGAGAACTTTCAAAATGTTCTGTCTTGATATCAGCTTACCTTTATAGCTAGCTTTTTAATAGTTACTCTACTTTTATGCACTGACGTGTGACAACTAAAAGCCGTACTTGTGCAAGCTAAGAATGAACATTTACACATTTCAGTTAGGGTGTGAATATTTAGGGATACAAAATGTTGCATGTCACTCTGCTAACCCAATTTGCTAGGCAGTGAAGTAATGACAGGGAGACAGTGCACATCACTGTTTCTCTTCTGAACCTAATATACACATGTAGACCTAGGATTTTCCAGAGAATACAGTGTGCAGGCCACCATAACATCCCTCCCCCATCAAAAAATGCAATTAATTATCATCACTGAACTGACAAAGAACAATCACTGATACTCATTCACCACCAGCCCTACCCCCAACCCCCAGGGATTTTTTTTAAAAACGGTGAAACTATTAATGTTATACTTTGTTGTAGGAGATGTATCAGCATTTTTAAATCAGTATGTTCAATTCTACATTGCTGTTGAACAAACTCACTGGTTCTCTTTGGAGAAGGTTGAATAGAGATTTGATATAGGTTTAAGCATTCAATCTTGATTCACTATCTGCAATGATTGGCTTACCCTACGCAATAGTATCCTGATTGCTGGACACCTGGAGTCCCTCTGACTTGCTGCCACATTCAAAGCAGACTCTGGAATAGGAGCTATAAACAGAAAATACTGCAGAAACTCAGCAGGTGTGGCAGCATCTGTGGAGAGAGAAACAGAGTCAACATTTTGAGTACAACGTGACGTTCCTTCAGAACCAGACTCAAAACATTAACTGTTTCTCTCTCCACAGATGCTGCCAGACTGGAATTTCTCCAGCAATTGTTTTTAATTCCAATTTCGAGCACCCATTGTATTTTGCTTTTATTTACTGGGATAGGAACATGGGATTAGGAACAAGAGTAGGCCACTCAGCGACTCGAGCCCACTCGGTCACTCTATATGATCATAGGAAAGTGGGTTTGAGGTTAGCTGCTCGAGCAGCTATCTGGCACTGAACCCACAACATCCTTGAATAAATTCAATAACCAAGCCTCCATAGTTCTCTGCGAAAGAGAATTCCACAGACTAAGAGCCTTCAGAAAAAAAATATATCTTGTCCAGTGTCCCCTCGTTCTATTCTCTTCTACAAGGAGAAACATCCTCTTAAGAATCCACATCAAATCTCTTCAAGATCTTCTATGTTTTCAACAAAATTACCTCCCCATTCTTCTAAACTCCCATTAACAAAGGAACAACCCTTTTTCTTAAGCCAAGTTATTCATCCCAAGAATGGGAAAATTCACGCCAGCAAAAGGTGGACAACTGTGGTCTCCTTTCTTTGAGGGCCATTTTCCTTTGCCACAGACCACAGAAATATAAACAATTAGATATTCAAAATAATGAATTCCAAAAGCTATTGGGCTTGTAATTCACAACAGGATCATAATGTTGAGACAAGAGTGCAATTTTGCAGTAGTAACATTATCTGATCAAAGGGATATTCAGTTTCTTAACTTTAAGCAGTTCTCACACTTCCCATCCAGTGGCAATTCCTGAGCTGTTATGCTACTATATCTGGAAAGGTACAGTGTAAACAACACCCTATTCAAACTAACCAATTGGCCGCATCCTTTCTAGCAGAGAGACAAAAACAATTTAAACCACTCAAGTGAAAATAAAGGCAGCAATATTCCCATTTCGCTCAGAAGCGATCACACTAGGCAATTCTGTGCCAGTGAAGTCATAGCACAATCTAATGCTCTTCAGAATACCACACTGGAAAGCATATATCCTAACTTAGGTAGAAGAGATCAAAGTGGAAACCTTTTGAATAAGGGGTCTCCATTATGAACTATAGACATCCATGGTACAGTCGGTGAAAAGTGAAACCGGCTAGCATGCTGACCTGTTGTTGCTTCAGTTCACCAACATTATAAGCAATTCTTGGCTGACGGCCTGATTTTCTGACCCATCTCCTCCACCAAGTAATATTTTAATGGTAATTGACCAGCTAGCCCCACTAGCCATGCATGCATTCAGCATTTACATTATCCCACCAAGGCATGACACAGCCATCTCCTTTCCCCAGCAGCACCACACACACCACTTCCTCCCTCACCTCACCCCCGAGGACGTTTGCGATTTCTGTTCTGGCTTTCCTGTAGGAAAACAAAAAGAAACAAAGCACCCTTGAAAGCCCTCAAAAGGGAGATGCGGAGGCAAGCACCAAGCACCAAGCAGCAGCCAGCATCAAGACTCCCTAAAATCCCAGTGGAAGTTTCAACATTCATCAAGACGATTCATCAAGAGTACACTAAGCTTTCCACGCAAAAGCAACACATTGCAGATCCAGGAAATCTAAGTAAACGTTGGAAATACTCAGTAGGTTTGATAGCATCAAATAGTGTTAACATCTCAGGTCTATGACCTTTTAAAAGGTACAAGAATTAACAAATACAGTCAAGACAGATCCCACAAATTCATAAGTCCCAAACACACACAACTGTAGTAGTTTGGTTGCTTTGTCAGCTAAACTGCAGCATTAGTTAACATTAAACGTGCTTCTGCCTTTGTCTTCTAATTCTAACTGTGATTTCAGAGCTGTTGAAAGCCTTGTCCCTATTGCTAGGCAGAACCAAAGCTTAGCAACCCTTTGAAACTGTCCACTCATTGAACGCTGTGATTTCCACAGGCTGCTGGCCTACACAATACAAAATGGATGGGGAGAAAAAAAGATTCCACACTATGTACAGTGCCAGCCTTGTTTGATTATTCCCAATTCCCACCCATTTAAGCAATGTATTCCTATCTCAAATGTGTAAGGCCTATTCCTGCGGCCACACAAAACGTGGGTTACGTTAACTTCCCTCCTAATTGGAATTCCAATCAGTTCATCAATGACCCTACCATCCCTTCCAAAACCCTCAATTATCTTCTACATTAATCACTTACTAGCCTACTTTGACTCAAAAAAAAAATCACAAAATAAATTGTATTTAGGCAATGCCCTTTTAATGTTTTGAAACACTTCAGAGCCAGAAATGTGACTGCTCTGATGTAGGAAAGCTGCAGCCAATTTGTACACAGAGTGGTCCTACAAACAACAGCAGGTCTTAACTTAAAGAGTGGCATTGTTCAAGGGATAAACATTGAACACAACATCACATGAACAAAATAGTGTCACAGGAGCTTTTGTATTCACCCAAGGGGCAGGAAATTCAAATTTTAAGTTGAAACTAAGACTAAAAAAACCAAAGAAAAAACAAAGAAACTAAAAAAAGACAAACAAACAGGAAATGTCTGTCGTAATATCTACACATAACCTGGGGAAAGGAAGTCAAGGGGAAGGGCAAAGGAGAAAAATAAAACAGTGACGGAAAGTGAAGAAGTCAACTCTAATACCAAAATTGAAAGTAATACAGGAGTAATTCTTACATAAAGGAGCAGGAAAGCTGACATTTCGGGTCGAGACCCTTCTTCAGAAAGAAGGCCCGAAACATTAGCTTTCCTGCTGCTCTGATGATGCTTGGCCTGCTGTGTTCATCCAGCTCTACACCTTGTTATCTCAGATTCTCCAGCATCGGCAGTTCCTACTATCTCAGTAATTCTTACATAGTTTTTTTTTAAAGCATGTATAAAAGGATTTTCCGATTTTAGCTCATTTGATGCACAAGCTAGCTAATACTTGCTCAGCTGTATCATTGAAAAACAAAAAATCTCCACAGGCTACATAAGTGTAAAGATGTGTTCGTGTCTTTAAAATGAGCCCCTCAAGTTTTTCAAAAGACCCAACAGCTATCAAACTCTTTTACAGCAGAGACCCATCCATTTAACACCATCCAGTCTATGGCAAGAAAGAGACTCATCCACAGACTCATCCTGAACTCCAAAGAAAATTTTAAAAACATGTGAAGTACAAAATGGAATGAGTAAAACTAAACTAGTTTTGAAAGAAAAAGGAGCTGCCCGTGATAAAGGTCAGGAGTAAAGATGATCATGAGGTGAATATAGAATCTAGCTCAAATACTAAAACTGAGCATAGCTGTGGTAAAGCCACTTCATGCTGACATTAGTCATGATGAAAATATACAGTAATCTATGACAATTAACAGCACTTCTCTACCAAAATTTTGTTTGCACCTATGAATGTGCCACTTCCTGCATCAAAAACAAACACCAGGAACTAAATGAACTGAAAGCACCTCTACTTCACTACGTGTACTGCTTTATTGCAAAGTTTTGTTTTCAGATCAGATAACTTTCAAGATATGGGAATGTGGAAGTAATTTTTTTTTGCAGGGTATGATATTTAAAGATGAAACCTGTAGGAAAGTAACTTCTTTTGTGTAGTTTCACACATACATCAGTAGAATAGTCATACCACAAGTTGGCAATACTCTTTCCTCACCTCCAATTCATCATGAAACCGGCCCTTAGGTCGACACAAAGCATTGCACTTTTTTTTGAATAAAGGGATAGTGGTCTTAACAAAACCAAATACAGACGCAAAAGTAAATGAAGTGGTCAATGAGAAATGTACTAGTTTTCACTGCACGACTTGTAATTGATGTTTAAAAATATTTTCCAAAAACAAATTTATCTAAATTATGCCTTCATTCTGAACTACATGTTTTGGTATTAAAAATTGTTTTATAATAGATAAGGAAGGGCCTTGGATGATTTATCACATTAAAAGGAGCTACATAAATACAAAATTGTGAACTTTTTTTATATCTGCACATTGAATAGCTTGTTGGTTAATACAAAAAAAAATGGCTGTACTTCAAGAACATATCCTCCACTACACCACTTAATTCAGTGGTTAAAACACTTTGGATGATCTTCAAATCATACAAGTTGTTATATAAATGCAAAACCTTCTTTTCTATTTCTTCAGTAAGGCAGTGGAGGTTTAATACCTTACATCGGTGATAAACAATTTTAACACAAATTTAACAGGCATACAGTTTTAAAACGGAGACAAAGATCGCATGCACACACGAGATCAGGAATATTGACAAGGATTAATCTTTGCATAAGGTTTATAGAAATACCACTGGGAATTTTTAAGGTCCACTGTGACCTTATCCTGCTAAGCTACACTGCAAAAAAAAACAATTACTGTAACTTGGAAACTGAGCCTCAAGGAACTTACATGCAGCAATGGGATAACTTTGGTAATTTCAGCCTTCAACATCTCTGCAGATGTAAACAAAACATTTTACAGCCATACTGACAGGCAAGTGGGTTTATTTATTTATGCAAAGAAGTAATAATAAACATATGATTTCTCCAAATCTGCAGCAGTTAGGATTTCCTGCTATGTTTCAGCAATAGTTTGGATGCAAGATACAGACTAAAAGAACCCCCAGGTTTTGCCCTATTTAAAAAAAAGCATACTTTAACAATTTAATGCTTAAATAAATTAGATGTGACTTTATAAAAAACTTCATTCCTCGAATAACCAAAGATATGTCTGCATATAGACAATAACATCAGACTGAACAACATACTACTGGAAGCCATTTAATTCTGCAAGCAGATTTATTTAAAAATTATTTTCCTATACTGGTAACTTCTAATCAAAGACCCATATTGGATATTGAAAGTGTCAACCAGCTATTTAAATACTGTGGCTTCTGTTTTTTGTCTGGTCCATGAAAAGTTAATTATTCCGAACTATTGTAGTATAATTTGGTTTACTATATGGGAAAATTTTAAAATCTTGTCGGTCAGCAGGAAACAGCCAAGTTTGCATGAGATCTTATACCCCACCTGTTTTATTTTTCTCTCTTGATTAAAAGTAAATGGACACTAAAAATCAAACAAAGCATAAAAAAAAAAATCAATCAGTCATTCAACCCAATCCAGTCAGTGAATTTCCCTCTGGGCATGTTAGAATGAACCTATTCCCCAATATATTACTGTCATTAGTTTACAAAGACAAGCAGAAAATGGTACAGGAATGCGTGACCAAAATTTTACACTTTATCACTTTAATTATCAGCCTAAGCTTTATAATTGGAGAGAGAGAGACAGAGAGAGAGAGAGAGAAAGGAAATCTAATAATGGCATGAAGGGTCACACACAGCAAATAGGTTTATGAACTAAATTATTTTAAACCACAATTTGAAGAAACTATGATTCACCCTAGAGTTTTGAAAAATATGACACAAAACATTTAACTGATGAAGAACAAAAACAGTGTACAATAATCTTCATACATCCCCTTTGAAACTATTCTCTTCAATTTATTTACCAGAGTGCAAGATTGTTTATCAAGTTACAGATAGTCTTCCATTCTACCGCACTTCCAACAGCCAGCTGAAACCTTGCAAGAAACTTGCCTTAGCACCCAATATGATCACTTTAGTATTAAAGTAGGTAAACCTGGTCCACAGCCAGCTACTTCCAGTTAATGGGAACAACCAATCATCTCACTTGCAGTCAATAGAATACTGTCTCCTCTCTATGCTGCACTGGTGTGATCAACTTGCAATGCCACAGCAAATCCAATGTCATGTCACGTCATGCAGCCTTTATGAACAAGATGCAGTAAAAACTTCACCTCTGACATTCTGATGATTAGCCTTGAGAATTGCTTTTATAGCAATTTTCAGGTCAGTGTTTCTCCCACTTAAGCCTCCTAACAAAATTTGAAGAATTTACTGAAGGGCATTTTAAGGCTTTTCATTAGCAAAACAATGGGGTGTGACTATCATTACCTTATAGAAGGTACCAATGGAAATATTTTCCTAATTAACCTGCTCAGCGATGCTTGCACACACCCCAAGAGCAGATGGGAGTTGAGCTCAGGTCTCCTGGCTCCAATGCAGGGACACCACCATTGTGCCACCACAGCCCTAAAGGCAACAATGCACAAATGAAGTACTTGCTGTCTTCAGCTAGTCAGCCCTTGTAATATTAAAATTGGGATCTTATGATTCCCGATTTAGGCCTCAGCTGGGCAAAGCATGCACACAACTGAATGTGTAGCACTTTATCAATTAAAGATTTTGCAATTCCAGCCTCAATACTGACCTCACAGGCTTCAGACTTTAACAATAGCTCCCCATTTCACAGAGGCAAGAAGTATTACGTGTGGAATTGATGGTGGAAAACCAACTGCTGGAATGATGGAAGGTAACACTGTGGTCACATTATGGCAAGAAAACATAACAGTACAACTTCCCATCATTAAGTTTAACTTTTATCAAAATATAATTCTAGCAGAGCAGTCAGTATCCTGAACATTAATCTAAAATTTTTCTTACCCTAGGCTTCTGAGTCACAGTTTCAAAGCAGTCAACTTCCCCAGTTTCCATTTCTCCTGGTCTTAACCACCCACTTAATAGTGCATCCTGGGTCTTAATTATCTTGAATTTCTCTCAATTGTGCTTCCTACTATGGCACATTAATATTATTTTCACTATATAACCAGCACTGCACAGATGCATCTTTAAATGTGTAACATGTGAACAATCCCTTTTCTTCTGTTAATATTATTTCAACATTGTATGAATAGAATATTTAGGCGCCAAAGAACTTCTGTTCAGCATTCCACCCAAAAGTAGGGAATCTGTGCTAAGTAACTGTGAGCCAAGTTAGAAATTAGTATTTCGTGAATGCGCAGAAATTTAACAAAAGAAAACCAATTACAGCAGTGCCAGTTGAGCAAGAAGCTTCAGTGCAGAGTCAGGTGTGACTCTTCAGAGATTAGCTGGGATAAAAAAGGATGAATCTTTCACTTTGATGTTCGTAGTGAAGCTGTTCCAGTAGTTCTCATCTAGTGTAATAAAAGGTATTTCTTTTGTCAGCCTCATGACTATGTTCAGTGACTGACCTTTTTGACCTCCAAAAAGAAAAAGAAAAAAAAAAAAAAAACTTATGGTCTATCAACAAGGTGTAGAGCTGGATGAACACAGCAGGCCAAGCAGCATCATAGGAGCAGGAAGGCTGACGTTTCGGGCCTAGACCCTTCATCTTTCTGCATCTGCAGTTCCTACCATCTCTTATGGTCTATCAAGCCAGGTTTCACTCCATGGTCCGAGTTGTCCAGTCTTACGATCAGCCAGGTTCATAACACTACACTTTATTTATTGTTGAGTGGTTTAGGATATCCTGAGGTTATGAAATCACTACAGAAGTCTCAGTATTTCTTTAAATAGAACCGAAGATTTTTCTCTCTCATTTTCCAGATCATTGATTTTTTTAAAAAACATTATAGAACAGTCATTGGGGAATATTCTGTGTTATCATAGATTTTGCAGATAGTGCAGGCAGCTGCCAGGGAGTTATAAGAGTGCTTTTTCCTCCTTTCCAAGATACTGCAGTTACCTATCACATTATGAAGAAAGTGGAGTGATTGAGAATGAGATGGCACAGACTTTATACAATTGACAAAGGAGTAATGGAGTCATTAAGAGAAACATTTTGATGCAGTGAGTGATTAAGATCTGGAATAGAGAGAGTCTGGCAGAACCAGTTCAAAGAATTGATAAAGGAATGGAATTACTGCCCGCAAAAGGAACAAACTGCAGAGTTCCAGGAAGGTAGGCGAGCAATGGCATTAGGTCCATTGCATTTTCAGAGAACCAATGCAGACACAGTACAGCTGAATGGTCTCCTCAGTGCATTAACAATATTATAATTGTGAAAATTGTCATGCCTCACTGGGGTAACACTTTGAAAATCAAGTCCCTCACTATTTCCAGAGTCGTCACAAAAGCTTAAAGGTTTTATGAAAGTACAGAAAATTCCATAATTTACCTGGCTTTTAGATCCAAATTATGAAAGCAAGGACCAGTACTTTTTTGTAATTAAAAAGAATTACTATTTGTTTCAAATAAACAGATTCTAGCTACAGGTAAACTATTATAAACAAACAGTCAACGTATAAGTGTGCTGTAACCCTCTTACAAAACACTCTATATACACACAATTGATGTTTGGCTGGACATGAAGGTAATTCAATGTCCCTATCTACAGGGTCACGGAGATGATCTCTCAGCTTGCCAGGGCTTGCTGCTCCTTGACTGCTCTTCTCCATATATTTTCTGCAGCTTGCAGAAGGCACCGAGTAACTGATTCACAACTTATAAAAAGTCTTTGATTTGTTGGTTAAAAGCAACAGTTTACAGAAATTGGCAAGGGAAAATAAACAGACTCAAGGTGTTTCTCATGGCAGAAAGAAAGGACACCACTTCCCTTCTCGAGGTCCAAAGGCTTTTGTCTACCTCATTCACACAAGTTATTCAACTACCTGGGAGTCAATCTCATGGTTGTTGGCAAGCAGAAGGTTTTCATCATTAACAACTGGTCATCAGTACACAGACTAATCAGCTATTTGTTGCTGGTTGAATCTCATTTTGTGCACACTCCCCCCACCGCCAAACATCCCCGGACTGGCCCGGAGTTGAACAAATAAAACTGTAAATACAGCACTTACAATACGTGTTGGCAGCTTGCTTTAATACACTGTAGGAATCCTTTCCTTAATCCTTGGTTTTCAAGACAGTCCTTCTCCTATTTCAGTCCACAATCAAAAATACCAAAAAACAAACAAGGTCTTTACAGGATCTTGTTATATAAAAAAGGGAAAGGAAAATGACAGAATAAGACAAAGGGACAGATTCCAGATACAAGAGCATCTGTCCTGTAAAAAAAACAG
The DNA here is from genome assembly GCF_021869965.1 of Rhincodon typus. Taxonomy (NCBI): domain Eukaryota; kingdom Metazoa; phylum Chordata; class Chondrichthyes; order Orectolobiformes; family Rhincodontidae; genus Rhincodon; species Rhincodon typus. The sequence continues at coordinate 4,131,235 of NC_063363.1, forward strand.
TTTTCTCACAAGCAAACCTGTGAGCTTCTGTAATCCTGTACTATCACATTATTCTAAACTTGTGACCAGTAACTGGGACAGAACAGAGTAAAGACATAAAACCCAGGTCTACAATGCCTGTGAATGACGCTTATATTTTCCAGTCTGGCAAACAGAAGTGCAACAATGTAAGCATTATATTTATTTTATTGTATTCAGGTACAGAATAATCATGGAACTTTAACTTGTTGACTGAATAACGGTTTTAAACTGTGTGCTTTGGGAAAATTCATCTAAATGCTATAGTGCGTTTTAAATGCCGAGAACTCCAAACTGTTGTTTATCCTCAATTTTTTTCAATCAAGATCTCCCATGTAAATATGTGCACCCACACAGGAAGTTCCAAGTACAGCAATCCGCTTATTTCTGACACAGCTTTTTTCAAATTAGGCCACAAAGTTATTTCAGTGACATTCCAATCTGCCACACATGAAACAAAGTAGGATAATCAGCTTTCTCTTCATCTATTACCACGTAGTTTCACCCTGCCTTCCCAATTTCATTTTGAGGTTCAATTTTTAAAAATTTGAATGTCAGAAATCAATGAATTTAATGTATCCTAATTTAAATTGTTACATTTAGCACTATTATGTGGTGCATCAGAAAGTGGGTCAGACTACAGAGAGTAGGAAATGCAATTAGCAGTCCTCTCAGCTCAACCATATTCAAAAGGACAACACTGGCAAGAATGACTACTGCCAAGTTTTCAAATGGCACATTGCTGAAAATCATGATAAGCTAACCTACTTCAACAATGTTAATTAAGCTCCTTTACTAAATTCATATAAATCATTTTTTTTGGGACTGTGTTGTAAGCTGTCTACATTACAGTTGTCTCTCTAGGGAATTGAAATGTTTCACATAATCCACTACAGCAGTTTTACTCTGCATCAGTACTCTCCTCAAGTACAATCCACAGCTTTCAGTAAATTGCTATTTATCTTCTTTCACCTCAGTTGACGAGGGATAAATGAAATTATTTAACATAAAACAGAGTGAGAGTGCTAATTTCTTCTACATTTGTACCTATAGATTCAAATCTAGTTTTAACAGCTGTACTTTATATACTTGGCCTGAAGATTAATTTCTTCTTTTAAGTTTTCCTTCCCTCAGGTCAAGTTAGAATTGTAAAAGCTGGTTAAACTTACAAAGTTGGTAGTGGAAGTGCAATGGGAAATATAAACTGGTATATTAAGATAGCTGGATTGGTGACTAGGTGTTCAAAATTTTGAAAACAAACAAAACGTAAACTTCTCTGAAAATTATACACCTGGTATAGCACAATCTTGACGTGATAGTCAAGATGCAGGAATGAATGGTGTTTCCCAGTTTGAGACTTACACAAACAAAGACCTACCTAAAACATATTGACAGCTAAAACAATTTAAGATACAGGAAATCAATCAATAACTGCTGCATAGATTTCCAAAGAAAATTTTGATGACAATTTGCAAAAGTTTTGAATCGTTCTCATCAAGTTACCTGTAATTTCCTACATTAAATTTAGAGCAATTTACATTATAAAAATTGAGCATTTTAAGATGTTTTGCTACGCTAACAATGCTGTATAAATGCAAATTATTACGCAGAAATAAAATTCTGCTCATGATTTCTTAGGAGGTATTTTGACAGACATATTAAAGCCTTTGGAACAGGCCCATAAAACCTGCCCTTTTGGCCATTTTAATGTAAGGGCATCAAGATGAGAAAGGTAACCCAGAGAGAGTCTTGGATACCTACAGCATGTAGAAAGGCCCTTTGGCCCACTGCCGGTCCAAACTGGTCAAAAACAGCTATCTGACTATTCGAAACCTATTTTCCAGCACTTGGTCCATAGCCTTGCATGTTTCAGCATTGCAAGCGCATATCTAAATACTTCTTCAACGTGAGGTTTTCTGCCTCTACTGCCCTTACAGGTAGTGAGTTCCAGATTCCCACCACCCTCTGGGTGAAAAAGGCTTTTCCTCACATCCCCTCTAACCCTCATGCATCTTCCCTTGGAGGGACCAGTAACCAGGGAGCATAGATTTAAGGTAAAACGTTTCTTCCTGTCTACTTTGTCTATGCCCCACACAACTTTGTGCATCTCACTCATGTCCCCCCTCAGTCTCCTTTGCTCCAAGGCAAACATTGCCAGTTTGTTAATCTCTCTTCATAACTAAACACAAATAAAACTCTCCAGCCCAGACAATGTCCTCGTAAATCTCCTCTGCACCCTCTCTGGTACCATCACATCCCTCCTATGATGTGAATTCCAGAACTGTACACAATACTCTAACTGTGGCCTTACTAATGTTTTATACAGTTCCAGCATAAACTCCCTGTGCTTAAATTCCATGCCTCCACTAAAAAAAAAGCAAGTATCCCTTATGCCTTCTTAACTACTTTATTTACCTGTCCTGACACCTTGAAGATGCACTTTCCATGCACACCAAGACTCCTCTGATTGTCACTGCTCCCCAGGATGCTACCGTTCACCATATATTGCCTTGTTTTGTTCTCCTGCCCAATGCGTCACCTCACACCGATCTGAATTGAATTCCATTTGCCACTGATCAGCCCATCTGATCTGCCTGAATATCTTGTAATCTGAGGCTATTCTCTTCACTATTTGTCTGTGAACATCACTGATCAACCTTCTGACATTCAAGCCAAAATCATTTATATAAATCACAAAACAGCAACAGTCCCAAAACTGAACCCTGTGGATCCCTGCTGGACACAGCCTTCCAGTCAGACAAACATTCTTCAAACATCACCCTCCACTTCCTGCCACTCAACCAATTCTGCATCCAATTAGCCAAATTTCCTTGGATTCCCTGGGCTTTTAGGTTTGCTATCAGTCTCCCATGCAGGACCATATCAAAAACCTTGCTAAGTCCAAGTAGTTTGCATCAAAAGCAAAACTCTAATTCACACACCTGGGCACCTCTTCAAAAAATTCAATCAGGTTGGTCAGACATGACCCCAACCCCAACCCCGACCCCGACCCCACCCCTATCCCACAACCTTAACAAAAGCATGCAACTGTTCTTGATTAATCACTAATCACTAACTGCAGATTGATTCATATCCCTCAAAATGTTTCCAATAATTTCCCCACCACTGAGGTTAGACTGATTCACCTGTAGTTTCCTGGTTTATCCCTTGTTCCCTTCTCGAATAATGGTACCACATTGGCTGTCCTCCAGCACTTTTCCTGTGGCCACAGAGGAATTGAAAATTTTTTGCAAGTGCCTCTCCTAGTTCCTTCCTTGCCACACTGTTGAGAACAGCAGCAGTGCAAAACAAATAGCAATCTATCCAACCTGGAAGTTGCTGCGGGGAAATGAATATGCCAAATTAAGTTAATTAAGACTACTATACTCAGTTAATCAAACCATTTATGGAAAGAACAAGATTTACCTGAATACAATTAAGTTCTTATAATGTCAACCTCAAAAAAGAGTAAGGGCTTATAGCACAAGTATCATAAGACAAGATTGTAAACGATTTGAACATTTAAAAAAAAAAATTGTTCAAAACCTTGCTAGGGACATGCACATCATCATTTGTTGTCTATTCCTAATTCCCCTTAAAAAAGATAGTGATCAACAATCTTGCTGAATCATGGCAGTCTGTACTGCACCTGCACACCTACTGCTGCTACAAATTCCATATTCTGCCATGAAACCAAAACATGGTAGCTTAAAAATATCAGAGTTATTATTACTATTTCGTAAAAGGTCAAATCACAGGATGTAGCATTTCAGGCAAGGCCATTGTCTATTGACCATTTAACATTGCCCTTCCTAACTTCAACCCCAAGTAGCTTGCTAGGTCAGTTCTGAAGAGCAACCACACTGCTGTGGGTCTGGAATCAAATATGGGCCAGACAGGACATGAGAAGCAGATATTTCGCCCACAAAAGGGCACTAGCAAACCAGATAGGATTTTACAACAATCTACACACAAAGCATATTTTTCTTATAAACACCTAAAAATGCCTTCCTAGAAGTTTCCAACAGATTTTAATAAAATTGGGACACCTTGTTACATTTAAAGTTGGAACAAAGGCCAAGAACAATTAATAAATAATGATTTATAGCAAGATTGTTTTGTTTTGTTTTAAAGAATCCAGAAAATCTGCACGATCTTCCACATCTTAGTGTGATACTCGGCAACATAAGCCATCTTGATATACATAAGTAACATTTTAAACAGTTTACTTACAGAACTGGTGTGAGGTCCCTGCAAAATTGGACTGTCCCGGGCAAGTGCCACTATCACATTGCTCTTTTCTCCAGCCCAGTGAACAACCATTTGATTGTGCGAATCATTGAGGTTCACCTACAATAAAATCATGATGTACCGTTAATAGTCAGTCACTAAAAATACTACAATTAATAATTCACACAATAAAGCAAATAGAACATCATCATTATTTATTGCAAGATAAACTGAACAAAAATAATACCAGGCTATGCTTCAGTTGCACACAGGTCAGGCCATGAATGAAGTAACATGCACAATAAAAGGTCTCCTTACTTAAAAATGGATGCAAATGTGTCAGAAGCAGTTCAGAAAAGGTTTCTGGACCAATACCTGGAATAAGCAGATTATCTAATCAGGAAAGCACAGACAGGCTCAGCTAAAATCTGCTGAGAGGAGTTGAGAAGAGATGATGTCATTGAAGTCTACAAGATTCTAAGGGGTCTTGACAAGGGAATGTTATACATAGGTTTCCTCTTCAATGAGAATCTAGAACAAGGGGGTCACTGCTTCAAAATAAAATGAAGTTGCCCATTTAAAGACAGATAGGAACATTTTCTCCCCTTCAGGGAGTCTCAAATTTTTGAAACATTTTTGCTCAAAAAAGGTACCTGAAGCAAGTTCTTGAATATTTTGAAAGGAAACAATAGATAGAGTTTTGATAAGCAACAGGGTAAAAACACAGGAAAATGGAGAAATCAGATAAGGTATTATTGACTAATGAAGTAGGTTCAACAGACTAAGCAATCTACTTATGCTCCTATTACGTACAAATCTAATGAGGATCTTAAACAAAAAATTAAGCAGTTGCATTAAAAGTCCCCTTACAAATATTATCAGATGTCAGCACCAGTTTGCAAACATAAAACAGGCTCAATGAATAGCTTACTTTATAATTCACCAAACCTATTTTCACTACAGAATTTGATGCTACATTTGCCATTTCAAATACTAAATTTATTTTATATTTCAGCATTAAAAACAGTCCCACGCTACCTTCGAAAGACAAAAAAAAAGTCTGTGGAAGACAACGTCTGTGCAACAAAGTGACTATGGCAGTGAATTTCATGGCATTTTCTGCCCAGAATTCTAACTAGCAAACTTGCAATCTTACATTATTGCAAATGCCTGATTAATTTAACTGTTAACCAAAATGCATCTTATTGTTATGCTCACAGAAATGTGAAAATCTATTAAAATGCACAGATTGTTCCACCACCTGTCTTTTACTATTCACCAGAGAAACAATTTTGAGATGGCTGAAGGTTATGAAGAGCACTCAATGCAAGTTTATTTTTGTCCTGATTATATGGTGATACAAAGCATCAAATTTGGATCTCTATAATAACCTGGTTACAGAGAGGGATATTCAGTGTGATGTAGGTGAGATTTTCCTCGCTCAAATTTTTAAACTGCGAGGAGGAGAAGGACTAACAAAATTCAAGACGGCACAGAATTTGAAAAGCCTTGACACAGGGCTGAAGACATTAAACAGGTACTATGATGAATGCAAGCACTGAGTGAATCTAGAAAAAAAAAGGATTACAGGTTTTTCCTGAAGAGCACGCATTTGGTAGCACTCTCATTTTGCAGTCAGAAGGTCATGAATTCAACCCCACCATGCACTTGAGCACAATATGTTAGGCTGCTATTTCAGCAAAGGGAGGGGTGGTTTGCAATGATAGCCCCGTATCAAAACTCGAGCATTACACCATGCCACGTTTTCTGTATTATTTCTGGAACATCTTCCCTGCAAAACAGAGATGGAGAATTCTGAAAAGCTACCTAGGGTCTCCAAAAAGGCCCCTCCCAAGATTATAAGCAAACTACTACATCTACTTGTTTCATGCTTTGGAATGTTGAAACAACTTTTCAGCTTGAAACCTGGAAACAAATGCCCATTGAAAATGTTGTTTGTCTTCCCATGTATTCCCACTCAGAAATAATCTTTAAATGCTCGACAGACATGTTAAAATGCTTTATCAATAGAAGACGATGTATTCACATTTGAAAATTCTCTATTTGAAGCTTGCACAAGATTTGGGTAAAAATTAGAAATAAAAGTTCAGATTTCTTCAAAGATCCCTCCAAAAATAGAATATTTTTTCAGTGTTGCATTCTTCCCTATGAGATTTTCCTGCGGCTTGATTCCTTCCAACAGTCATGTATTAAAATGTTTTAGCTAATCCAGAGATCTTTCATATTTTATTCTTGCTACTCTCTATCTACTTCCTTCCTCCAGCAACCCACACCACAATACGCATCAAAACATGTTAAGCATAGCCAATTTTTTAGATTTGTGTATGAAAATACTTTGATTTCTCCAAGTTAAATTGGCAAACAGGAACCTAGTCGTCATGATGACGGAGGACGTGAGAATCGTTAACTGAAGCTGGCAGGAAAGCCTACTGAAGCTGCTCCAACACTTTTAGATTAACACCCACTCTCTGCAGTGGGTGAATAACAGGATTACATTTTTTGTTTCATTCCTTCACAGGTTGTGGGCATCGCTGATTGGGCCAGCATTTAATGTCCATCCTTAATTAGCCAGAAGGGGTTCAAGTGTCAACCATACATTGCTTTGGGTCTGGAATCACATATATACATCAGGTAAAGATGACAGATCTCCTTCCCTAACGGACATTAATCAACTAGATAGGCTCTTATAACAAAATTGGCAGGGGTTACATGGTCACCATTAGGCAAGCTTTTCTTTATTCTGGATTTTCATTAAACTTAAACTTCACCATCTGCCTCATTGTTGGATTTGAACCCATGACTCCAGAGCATTACCCTAGGGCTCTGGATTACAAGTCCAATATCATTACCACTACACCACCGCCTCCCCATCTGCTGCTCAAAATTACATAATGTCAGAATTGGAAAAAAAAGAATTATGTGAGAACATAAATAAGCTGTGCACAGCTTACAGCAAAGTATACAAAATCTTCTGTAGCACAATTTAGGCTGCAATTTCATGTTGCTGTACAATAATTAGAAAATTTAAACATCTTGAAAGGTTAATTCTCAGAACAGCCAGCATCTCTGCTAAACTCTGTCAAATCAGATCCCTAGTAGAAGGCTGTTTATCTAATAGGATTAGGTTCAACTGTGGTACATCTAAATAGCACAATAACCCAATAACACCTCAGGTTAAAAAAATGGTAAAAGCCTTAGGTATCGCAAACTATTTTACAGTCAATAAAATAATTCACTTTTTGGAGGAATAAAGATTGGCTAGTACCAGACCATTAATCACTTTTGCAAAGTGGCAGCCAATTAGTGCACAGCAAGAACCCACTAATATCAACATGATCATTTTTAAAGATTCTGCCTTAATGACTTCAGCTAAGGAATAAATGCTGATAGGACATGGGGAAATGCTCCTTTGGAAAATGCCTCCCACATTTCGTGAACCAATACTTTAATTTTTTTTTAAATCACCTGCTGTACAATAGTTGCCTAACAACATAAACAAAGTGTGAATGAGATTATTGATAATTCAGGTACGGCCACTGCCTTACCATTAGGAGGCGCATCCAATGGAATTCGGTTTCAAAAAGGTGATGAAAACTCACTAATGGCTGTTCGGTACAATCAGCATGCCAATGAAATGAACGCTCCCAATACTATGCTATTGGGATTTTTCCCCCCCATGAAGTAAAGTTGGTTTCCAGTTCAAGCTATCTCACTAAAAAGAAAATTAAAAGGAAGATAGTCTGACTGCTTCTCAAGGATATGGCAGCTGCTTAGTTTCAGCGATCCTTCTTCGGAAAGAACTCTTGGTTTATATTGTAATGACACAAACCACAGACCGAATTGGCCTCTTGAGGAATACTATTTTCATCAATTTATCATGGTTAAGTGCTGAAGGTTATCTGTACTGAAAGCCAATACTCTCAGTGGCGTTTTCAACAACTGAAAAAAAAGGATACTTGAAGACAGAATCTCTCCAAAGTGTCAGTCATGCACTCAGTTGGACAGCTTTTCTCCCAAATGTTTTACTCCAAGACTTGAACATAACTTATTTTAGATTGGGATGTTGTATTTTGGAATTTTCAAAGAAACCCTAAACAAGAATGGTGCTAGCAAATCTGGATTCTTCATTAGGGTAAAACACAAAAAAACTGTTAGACTAAAACATGACAAGGTATTTTGGGAAGGATGACCAATTCAAAAGCTTATTACTAGAACTCCTTCAGACTATTTCAATTAACCTTTAAAACTATACAATTTCCAGACCTAAACAATTTATTAAAAGATAGCTGTCTGACTAAAATGAAGGAAACGAGAAAGAAAGTCTGTCTCAGATGTTATCAAACAGTTTTCCGTTCAGTGTCTGAAGCAAAAGCAATCAAGCAGAAGTTTGACACTGAAGGATATAAAAGCAGCCAATTTACAAGATTAAACTGACAGAACAGCAAGGTGTTCAACAGTGAATTAATCTTTCCAAAAGAAAAATAATTTGTTCAGAGTCTTAAGTTGCATGCATCCCTCTCTGTAAACTGGTTGTGTTTTACTGTTGGAGCATTTTAAAGCCTCAGTTAATCTCCATCTCGATTACTCTGAAGAGCATCAGCTTAGAAATATGCTCGTAAAAATTCTGATGAGAAGTCATCTATACCCATACTTCTTTCTTCACAGATACAGCCTGACCTGCTGAGTAATTCCAGCATTTTGTGTTTCAGATTTACAACATCTGTATTATTTTATTTTCTCATGAGGTATGAAACTTGTCTAAATTGTTTAGAAGTGCTAATATTGCTAGATGGTAAAACAGAAATAGCAGTCAGCAGGTTAGTTTATTTGTATGGTTATTCACCTCTCCAGGAACAGACTTTGAAGGTGTAGGGAATGGATATTGTTCATTAAATTTAAATAAATGATTCATTAAAATTCGTTCACAGAATGTGGGCATCACTGGCAAGGCCAGCATTTATTGCTCAAAGGGTAGTTGAGAGTCAACCACATTTGCAGTGGGTCTGGAGTCACATGTAGGCCAGACCAGGTGAGGATGGCAGATTTCCCTCCCTAAAAAAGGATAGCAGTGAGCCAGTTGGGTTTTTCTGACAATCGGCAATAGCTTCACGGTCATCAGTAGATTCTTAATTGCAGAATATTTTTTTAATGGAGAGTATTATGAGAGAATAACATTGTGATGAAAAAATGCCTATTTGATCCACAGAAAATATGAATTTTAGTCATAACTAAAATGGACATCAGATTTAAAAGCAAAAACAAACAAAAAAAAGAACTTTATACTATCTGCAGACTTGAGATTGTTGGTTAATGTCCCAGGCCTATGATGCACACAGGACTGCTATGTCTGGCTCTCCATTAAAGAAATGTTAGCTTCAAAATACTGTCCAGTGGTTATAAAAGAAGTACCTGCCAAGGTGATTGAATGCAGTAATCTTGCTTTGTTTTGGCCGATTGCTGGCACAGGTGGATTTTTGTTAAAACTTCTCCAATTTCCTTTCTTCCCTTAAGTGCATCCTCAAAACTCACCACTTTTGCACCCCAACAGCTTTGGTTCAGTATCAATTTCTGTCAACATTGCTGTAAAGATGTTGGAATGTTTTCAGTGCATCATATAAATTCAAGCCGTTGTTTATATTTTAGAATTGTTAAAAAGTTAGGATAGTGACTGAAGATTGGATAAACATAAACAATGTACCTTTTTTTAAAAAAAGTTGGTAATAAAACCTTATTGTAATGTCTGATGGGGAAAAAAAAATTCAGAGGGCTTTCTGAAGGCAATAACTAAAAAGTACACAGAAAAAGCAGAGAATATAGGTAGAAATCAGAAGGGCTTTGACAGCAAAGGTCAAACATGATAAATCTACTGTGTTTCTTGACAGAGAAAAAAAACAAAGATAGGTGAATAAAACAATGATATATTATGTTTTTAGATATTAACAAGATTTTGCTGGGTCACATAGGAGATTGGACTGGAAAGCAGAAAATGGGGAGGGGGCAAAAGGTTATTATTTGAAGTCAGAGAAATCAAAAGATTAATGTAAAGCTGCACCATGAAAGATGATGGTTTGAAAACTTCCTTAGGAGATCAGAGTTACTGTAGATTACAAAAGGTAGACAAAAGAATTTCTTTGCAAGGACAATATTGTTGTTGTTATTTGCATGCCAGCTCACTTTTCTTTATTTATTTATTCACAGGATGACAGCATCACCGGCTAGGTCAGTATTTATTGCCTATCCCTACTTGCCCAAAGGACAATTAGAGTCAACCATATTGCTGTGGGTCAGGTGTCACATATAAGCCAGACCAGGTAAGAATGGCAGTTTCCTTCCCTAAAGTATATTAGTGACCCAGATGGGCTTTTCCCTGACAGTGGATTCTTAATCCCAGATTTTTTTTGTTATTAAATTCAAATTCCACCACTACACCATGGTGGGATTCAAACCTGGGTCTCCAGAGCATTACCTGGGACTCTGGATTAACAGTTCAGTGATAACACCACTAGGCCATCACCTCCCCCAATTATTTTTTTTTCTTTATTCATTAACGGGATGAGGGCATCACTGATCAGGCAGAATTTATTGCCCATCCCTAATTGCAGAGGGCAGTTAAGAGCCAACCACAGTGCTGTGGGTCTGGAGTCATGTGTAGGCCAGACCAGGTAAGGATGGCAGTTTCCTTCCCTAAAGGACATTAGTGAACCAGATGGGTTTTTTGTTTCTTGACAATCGACAATCGACAATGGATTCATGGTCATCATTAGATTCTTAATTCCAGATTTTTTTTTTTTTTTTTTTTTTTTTTTAAATTGAATTCCCATGGTGGGATTCAAACCCACGTCACCAGAACATTGTCTGGGTCTCTGGATTAACAGTCCAGCGATAATACTACTAGGCCATCACCTTCCCATGGAGGTGTATGCTGTACGAGGTGCTGCTCATAATAAACAAGATGGTGGCAGGAGCCTTCAAGTGAAGGAAACTACAAGGCCCACTTGGTCCAAAGTGGGAGAGAAAACTCACTTCCTACTTCAATTAGAAGAGTTTCTTATAGGTATGTTTTAATCAACCAACCTGGTCAGAGAGTTCATTACATCTCTAGCAGGTGGGTCTTGAACCCTAGCTACCTGACTCAGAGATATGGACACTACCACTGCGCAACAAGAATCTCAAAAAGTCTATCAGTTAACATACAGTTAATGCATGTTAGCAACTAATTATCACACTGTAACTGATAACTGTGATACAGACCAGATACTAGGTCTCACTTCTTCAAGTTCCTAAGTTAGTCTGCCTGCAAGTCTATAATGGCATCATAATGTGTGTTGTTATGGCACACTCACTATTAACCTTTTTAGACCCATATGCAGGAAAAAAGTTAATTTCTAACAGAGATTAAATCTATATCCTTCTGGAAACAGGAGTGTAACTAAATAGATTATGATCCAGAAGCCTGGAGTGACACGTGCCAATTGACAAATAAAAAAGTTGATAAATCCAAAAGAGGTGCTGAGATGCAAGTAAAAGTGAAATTTCTGTGACCTAATGTGCTGATCAAAGGAAATAAGTGCAAGAAAGGTATCAAAGTTTAAATTGTGATAGCTAGTTGCAGACTTGTAAACCAAACAACTAAAGGGAATAAAAAGACGAGTCCAAAATCTCAGGAAATGATCAACTCTAGTTTGGTGTACAATTCTCATCTCTAAAAAGGAAATACCAGAGGATAAGCAAAGGACAACTAAACAGATACAGTTTACAAAAAAAAAAAAAATATGGAATGAGAACATTTGAACGAGAGTCAAAATTAACATCAGAAAATTCAAGTCTTTTCAGTACATAAAAATGATTTGGCAATTGATTGGTTTTAACAAGAAAGAAAATCTGTAAACAGGGAAGGGTCTTGAACTTAAATATCCAGCTTCTGAATTTACTTACTTTCCACAGAAGATGTGACTATTATAGAAGAGAGATAACAGAGTTAGATAATAGGAAAAGAAAGTAGTGTGCTTTACATTCTAAACGTTGTTAATGACCACTTGAATTTTAAATATAGAATCTAGCACAAGAAATTAAAGTCCAATTACAAGTCTTTAATTTCAATTAACAAAAGCTACGACTTTTGTCAGTTATTATTATAATTATCTGAAGTAGGACAAGCAACAATAGGGATTACGTCAAAGTAGCTTTAGACTATCTACAGAGGTCAGTTTTCAAAGAAAAGAACCCAACAGACTTAGTTGATTGGCTAACACAATAAAATTACAAAAATAGATCATTTTACGGACAAGACATTTTAATGATAAAAAGCTAAACTTTAACACTAAAGTTACAGTTTAGTAAGTACAAAAGTGTCTTACATTTCTAACATATTAATTAGATCCACATAAATGTCAGTAGCTTCAATGAATTCTAGTCCTCCCTTCAAGCAAAAAGTGATAAATCTACTCAAGTTAAAACTTCTTTTATGTGAACTTGGTTGCATGATTACTCAGTTTTCCATACTTTTACATTGTGAGCTCCTTACTAAAATTTTATAATGACAGACACCTTAGGGAATAAAACTTCTTTAACAATAGTTTCTACTATTGCTTCTTTATTTTTGGATAAAAAATTGGTTTACAAAAGCAACAAAGGAATTGGATGAAAATAGAGCAAGTTTGGTTTCCAGTTTCACGGTACCACAATTTATATTTTTTCTATTTTTCTGGCAAGATTTTTGTTACCTGAAATTATGTGATGTCTTCTGTCACAAAAGTGATACAACACAGATTACTGATTTTTGAATATGATTACCTGTTTTTAATATTTGGGACTTGGACTGAAATGGTTTAAAACTAAAAAGAAAAAATACTGATTTAAAATGACCACATCATGACATCAAAGACAGTCTGAACCAAATTAATATTTCATCAGAAGATACAAAAATCAGGCACAAAGAAAGTCTAATCTCAGATTTTGACATTCATGTATGATAGGCTTCATATATTGGAGATGAATGATAGTGCCTATGATCATCAAGCTTGCAAACAACGAACTGCAGCATTAAAATATAGCTGGTTTGTTAATTTCAAAAGGACAAGGTCAAAAGTCACACGAAAACCAGGTTACAGTCCAACAAGTTTATTTGAAGACACAAGCATCTCGGAGTCTCACTCCTTCTTCAGGTGTCAGTGAGACAAGTGCATCTGAGACTCCGAAAGCTGGTGTCTTCAAATAAATCTGTTGGACTATAAACTGGTGTCGTGTGATTTTTGACCTTGTCTACCCCAGTCCAACACCGGCACCTCCACATCATATTTTAAAGGATGCATTTTTGGCAGAGCATGGGAGATGGATTTATGACTGAAACTAGCTGCCCAGTGACAACACAAACAGAGAAACATCCAGATACCAAGAACTAAAGAAATCTGCAATATTTGCTACTGCTAAGGATACAAGACAGACAGTCATTCATTACAGAAACAATCGACTGAACAACTGGGGTCTCGGGTGAAAACCTTTTGTGTCTCAAAAGAACATCCTAAGTACTTAAAGCTATTCTTTTATCTTCCTTTTGTACTGGACACCATTCCTCTAACTTTGTAGTGAGGTGCACGACTGCAGATAATAAAATTGCTCTTTCACGCAAGACAGCTTTGTGAAATGGTATTTTACAGATCCAATAAACATTGGGTAGATACACTTTTATGAGAGAGGTACAGCTGACTGTCAAAAGACAAAACAAAACAAAAATATTTCTAAAAAATTTGTTGTGGCTAACTGGCAAGACTGAAGAGGGGAACACTTCACCCCTCCTTACCTACAGTAAGAACCACTATACAGACTTCATGAAAGTCAAGTTAAAGATTTGTCAAGAACAGAAAATACTTCAGAATTTCTTGACTGACTGTGCATTACTTTGGATTTCCTTAAGTTGTGAAAGTTGCAATTATATACTTGTGCTTTTCTTATTTTGTCACATCACAATGCATCAGACAGGACAGCAGCTAATGTGACCTCCAGATCATTTCAGGATGGAAGATGGAACATAATCCCATAACAGTTGGAAGAATAAATTTATAAAACTAAGTTTGAAACTATGAAAATAATTTTGTTTTGCTTGGGAACTTAGATATCTGGCGTTTTTATTCAAGGAGGTACTCCAAAAAAATCATAATTAAATAAACAACCAAATAAATAATTTTAACAATTTAAAAATATGCAAGAAGAAAATCAGGAGGATTTGCTAATGTGGAACCTGCCTTAATAGAATGCCACATATTAGCCATTTCAGACATGATGCTATTACTGGTTACAACAAAACACACATTTGTCTGTCATGAACAAAAAGATTTATTGCACAATCCATTTTTGTAAGCTAACATTGCAGGTCAAATTAATTTGATGTGCAAAAGTATGATGATGTGCACATTTTTTTCAGCAAAGGATGGAGTTTAAAAAAAATTGCTTGCCAATTTAAGGGATCAGCAGAAGCTTTGGAGGGAGATAGTAGGAACTGCAGATGCTGGAGAATCCGAGACAACAAGATGCAGGGCTGGATGAACACAGCAGGCCAAGCAGCATCATAGGAGCAGAAAGGCTGACGTTTCGGGCCTAGACCCTTCATCAGAAA
>NC_063363.1:4146515-4165201 GCF_021869965.1 Rhincodon typus
CTAGACCCTTCATCAGAAAAGCCTTTTCTGATGAAGGGTCTAGGCCCGAAACGTCAGCCTTTCTGCTCCTATGATGCTGCTTGGCCTGCTGTGTTCATCCAGCCCTGCACCTTGTTGTCTCGAAGCTTTGGAGGGATCCTGTCTATTTGGATAGGCTTTTAAAAATTATTTTTCTGTTTACTTGTTGGAAGCTGCATATGAATGATGCAATTGTTGGTGCTCACTTCAATGCATTACTGAAGCCAAGGGCAGAAAACAAAAATCAATAACTGTAGAGCCATATAAAATGCAGTTAAGCATTAATAGCATATGTTCACTCCCTCATGCTGCCAGATTCAATCACTTGAGTAGACAAAAAGAAAATGAATGACACAAACTCATTAAGATGTTATAATTAATTTGTAATTAATTCTTAAAAAAGTAAATTCAGACAGTATGATGTTTCTTTCTTAATTCACTCACAGGACACAGACATCACTGGCAAGGCCAGCATTTATTGAATTCTTCTCTCGCCTCTACACTAATCTTTTTATTAAACTTAATGCACAACCAAAAAGAGGAAAGAAGTCAAGGAGCACTTGAATTTGAAAGAACTTGACTCTTATGCAGTGTAATTTGTTTTCTTCACAACGAAGACAAACCTCATATAAACAGGTTCCATTCATAAGCAGAGAGAATGGTAGAAAACAAGAAGAAAGAAAAGCTAAAACAAAAAGCAAGAGAAAGAGATCTGACTGAAGTGTGAGTAACTAGTCACTCACCACCTACATCTCTGATGGGAATAACTGTTCATCATTCAAAATGGACATGTATTGCTTTGAAGAGGAATTCACAACTTGTACTGCTCTTCACAGATGAAAAAGACTAAATCCATTTAATGCACATACACTTTAACCTATGTATTTTCTGGTAAAATTCTAAAAGGGCAAAAAAACAGAATGCAAGAATTTTTGTTTAAACTGGTGTACAGGCTTCCCCTCCTTGGTTTTTGCTTACTGTGTATCTGCTAAAATGGTATGTAGAATAGGTGATAAACAGATTTCAGCACCAAGAATATTCAACATTGTATATAGAGAGGGTGGTGCAGCTCAAATCATTCAGAATAATTGTACCAAGTTAGCAAAAGAAACTAACCCCAACCAAAAATGAGGAACTCCTACAGGATAGGTCATAGCAAAAGGTCACAGCTGCCAACAATATTCTAGATGGAAAACAAGCAGGAGTCTGACAGATCCTTTGCAAGCCAATATAATTAGAAAGCACTCCAATGAAGAAGTTAAACTAAAAAGTATTGCTTGGTACGGCTGAATAAAAATTGAGCTTGTATTAAGATGTGTTATGCCAAATTCAGGCCAAAATTGCAAGTTTTGGTAAAGGATTAGCAGTTTAGTACTCAAATGGCAGTAGATGTTTTTGTTCAGCTAGTATGCACGTGAAATGAAAGGAACGTTTTACAAATTAATACACGATTAAAACAGTGACACTTGTGGCCACACAGATACAATACTAACTAAAGCAACGCAGGTTATTGCTTTTCATTCTTTCTTTCTTTCGATGCTGAAGCTGTCAATTTCAGAGACAAATGAATATCAAATATCAGTAATCCAGATCTCAGGTCCCAAACGCAGAGAAAACACATTTTTGCTGCTATTGCGGGCTGCAACAGAGCCGTTATATCAGTGTAGCCAACTCAAACCTGAATCCAGAAGTTGCAATTTGACAGAACGTGCTCCAGAGGTTTTCATGCTGAAAATCCTGCCATGATTAACTTGAGATATGGACATTTTTTTGCTAGGCTATCATTTATTAACTGTCCTCATTTGCCCAAAGGACTGTTGAAAGTCAACCAAATTGCTCCTGTGGTTCTGGAGTCAC
The DNA here is from genome assembly GCF_021869965.1 of Rhincodon typus. Classification (NCBI taxonomy): domain Eukaryota; kingdom Metazoa; phylum Chordata; class Chondrichthyes; order Orectolobiformes; family Rhincodontidae; genus Rhincodon; species Rhincodon typus. The sequence goes on from NC_063363.1 coordinate 4,148,391, forward strand.
ACATAGGCCAGACCAGATAAGAATGGCAGATTTCCTGCTCTATGAGGATATTAGTGAACCAGATGGGTTTTTAATGACAATCGCCAATGTTTACATGATCACCAGTAGATCAACTCTATTCTGTATTTTACTGAATTCAAATTTCACCGTCTACTATGTAGGATTTGAACCTATGCTGGCTGAACTTTGGCCTAGTGCTGTAAATTGCTAGTTCAGTGACATTACTACTCCATCACTACCTCCCTTTGCAAGAGTAACAGATTCATGGGAACATTCACGATCTTAACTTGCAATATATCGGCATTCCTTCATTGTCACTAGGTCACAATCCTGGAACTTCCTCCCTAACGGCATTATGGACATACCTACATCCCCAAGGACTGCAGTCATTCACCATCACCTTCAAAAGCAATTAGGGATGAACAATAAATGCCCAGCCAGAGAAGCTTACAGGACACGAATGAATTTTGTTTAAAAAAAAAAACACCATCACCTCTTCTGGCTGTTCCATGCAGATATAAAGACTGTAAGGCAGTCCCACAAAAATGCAGCATCAGAACACAGCCACCCCTGCTAGTCACCACTCCACTCCGACCACCAATGTGAAATGGTTTCATTTAATATCCAGATTCCTGCTTGCAACCTCTAAATACTTGACTAGAGCTAGGTGATGAAAGTCGATCCTTTAATCACCAAATTATGTTACCAAAAGGGGAACATGCCAAGGTATAAAAGGAAGGGAGGAAGGTGGAAATAGATCCTTGAGGATTCTTCATGACACTACGTGGTGGGAAGAAATTGTTGCTGTATAAGATGAAATTTTCTGAATTCTTGTCCTCAAAACTAAAAAATGCTAAAGCTCATGACAAGTTTGCACAATTGGTAACCAACCTACTACAGGCTTTCACTCAAAAAGATGCTAAAGATAGCATGTATTATGCATTTATGAAATTCTACATGCAACACTGTGGGAGAACATAATTAACAGCGTCACTTCAAGGTTACTTTTGAACAAGGAAGTACATCAAATGCGGGGTGCAAATTGTTAATCATTGAAACTATAAATATACAGGACAGTTATAAAAACATTCTAACTGTTTTGTTCAATACACAACTATGCAGGTACTCTGAAGGGGAACGATATTCTATTTATACAATATATTGTCATTTTGTACAAATATTAACTGCAACTAAACACTGAAAAAGCTAACTTACACGTTCATCAACGGTGTTGGTTTTCTCAGTGCAATGTTCCTTATTTGCTTTTTAAAACATTAACTACATCAATTTTGTATTTATTTCACATTTTTAACTGGTAGGAGAGCTGTTAAGGAAATGGTGTGCAAACCTAGAGTTTGGTAAGCAGGAAGTTTAAAACTGTTAGTTTTGTTTTAAAATCTAATCTAATTTGGAATTGGCAATAACTGGAAGGAACTGTGTAAGCAGACTAAGTTTCTTTATGTTTTGCAGCTTAGACAGAGTAAGCATTCTGAGAGCCAAGTAGTTAATCAGCTACTAGTCGATTCTGATTTCTCTAGGCCCAGTTCAGCTGGTTATAAACACAGGCTTGTTTTGTGTCGTCAAGTAAAACAAGTGTAGTAATTGAGTCATATAGAGTCACAGATGTACAGCATGAAAACGGACCTTTGGTCCAAATCGTCTATGCTGACCAGATATCCTAAATTAATCTAGTCCCATTTGTCAGCATTTGTTCCACATCCCTCTAAATCCTTCCTATTCATGTAGCTGTCTAGATACCTTTTAATTGTTAGAATTGTACCAGCCTCCACCACTTCCTCTGGCAGCTCACTCCATACATGCAACACTCTCTGCATGAAAACATTGTCCCTTAGGTCCCTTTTAAAATCTTTCCCCTCTCACCTTAAACCTATGTCCCCTAGTCTTGGACTCCCCAACCCCGGGTAAATAACATGGTCTTTTTTCCAATCCATACCCCTCACGATTTTATAAACTTCTGTAAAGGTCATCCCTCAGCATCCAACATCCCAAGAAAAATAGCCCGAGCCTATTCAGCCTCCCCCTGTAGCTGAAAACCCTCCAACCCTGGCTAGTTCTCCCTATATTCCATGTAATCTAACCCTGCTAACCAGTCTACCATGAGGAACCTTGTCAAACGCCTTACTGAAGTCCGTATAGTTCACGTCCACCGCTCTGTCCTCAATCCTCTTCATTACTTCTTCAGAAAGCTCAGTCAAGGAAACCAAGTGCAGACCTGGAATTTAGCCAGGAGGTGAGGGGGCTTGTTTGTGTTCATTTTGCTTTTTTACCCTGATCGCCCTGTAGGAATAGGTCTTTAGAGTTCGTACAGTCATACAGCACAGAACTAGTCCTTTTCGCCCACCATGTCTATGCTGACCAATAATTGCAAACTACACTAAACCCATTTACTTGCACTTAGTGCATAACGACCATGCCCTGGCATTTTAAGTGCTCATGCAGATGCTTCCTAAATGATGAGAGAGCACATGCCTCCATAACATCTCAGTTCCATATTTCTACTACCTCTGGGTAAAAACATTTTTTCCTCAGATCTCCTCTAAACCACTTACACCTCACCTCAAAGTGATGCCCTCTGGTCTTAGATGCACCCGAGGAGCTTACTGGAGTTCTTTGAACAACTAATGCGTGCTCTTGCAAAGTGATTGTGACACCATGGTACAGAAAGCCATTCAAATGGGAGAAGGCAAAAGGGACAAAGCATTAGTGGTAATAGAGAATAGTTCAATTAAGTTGATTGATAAAAGGTATCGCATCAGAAGGCTATTGTGGAAAACAAAAGCTCACATTGCAGGGGGTAACATTAACATGGAAAGATAAATTTGCTGCCTAGCAGAAAACAGAACATGAATAAAGATGAGATAACAAGGTGTAGAGCTGGATGAACACAGCAGGCCAAGCAGCATCAGAAGAGCAGGAAGGCTGATGTTTCGGGCCTGGACCCTTCTTCAGATGGAGTCTTTGATAGAATGTGACAAGAAGAGTCATGAGTCTGTTAGCATACAGGAGTACAGAACATAAATCAAGGCAGCTTATGGGATACTATGCTTTATTAGGAGAGGAACTGAGCATAAAAACACAGATGCTGTATTCAGAATTAGAGAGACCACATCTCAAACACTGTTTGCAGTTTTGGTCACCTTATTTGAGAAAGGGTGTAAATGCACTGGATGTGATTCAGAAAAAAAATTGATTAGATTGAAACCTGGAATGAGTAAGTTGTCTTATGAGGAAAGGTCAACCAGGCTGGGCTAGTTTCCACTGAAATTTTAAAAAAAAATGTGGTGTGACTTGATTGTAGTACAAAAACGGTCATGAATGGTCTTGACAAGTTGGACATGAGAAAAAATATATTTCCTCTTGAGGGAGAGTCCAGAAGTAGGCAGCACTGCTTAAAAATTAGAGAATTACCCTTCCAGGGCAGATGAGTATATTTTCTTTTCTGAAGGTTATGCAACCTTAGAAAATTCTGCCTCCTAAAGATGATTGTGGCAATGTCATTTGACTATTTTTAAGACAGGGGATAGAAGATGATGGAATATTCTCCACATGCCTGGATGAGTGCAGCTCCAACAGTGAAGCAGCTCAACACCATCCAGAACAAAGCAGCCTGCTCGATTGGAACCACATCTATAACCATCCACTCCCTCCGCCACTGACACGCAGTAGCAGTAGTACGTACTATCTACAAGATCCACTGCAGAAATTCACCAAAGACCCTTAGACAGCATCTTCCAAACCCAGGACCACTACTATTTAGAAGGACAAGGGCAGCAGATATCCTCCTAAGCCACTCACCATTCAGACTGGAAATATAGTTGTCATTCTTTCAGTGTTGCTGGGTCAAAATCCCAGAACTCTCCCTAATGGTATAATGTGACTGCAGTGGTTCAAGGGAGCAGCCTTCTCAAGGGCAGCTAGGGATGGCCAATAAATCCTGGCCCAGCCAACGATGCTCATTGCCCACGAATGAATCTTCATGTATCAAATATACAAAATGCTGTAATATTCATAAAATTTATATAGCATTTATTGCCACTATAGAATTAGAAATGTTCAACAAAAATAAAGCAAATGAGTCTAAAGCCAATTCACGATTTGACCTGAGTCATTACTGTAAACATTAGCTCACTTTTCATTCCCAATGGCCAATAAACCAGTCAAGCAGAACAATGCAGCCACATAAACCTGCTTTCAGCATTTGTCACATCAAATAGAATTTAACAAAAATGACAGAAAAATCAGGAGAAGTAGTAGTCAAGATTCAGCTTTTATTAAAAAAAGCAAAATTCAGAATGCTGGAACTCAGAGATGAAAAAAATGTTAGAAATACTCTGATCAGGCACCATTTGTGAAGAAACAAAGTAAACATTCAAGATTGATAACTTTTTTCTCCAGCTTTAACAAGAGGTAGCAACAGATTTTTAAAGCATTAAAGCAGTGAAATGGGAGCAGTGGTAGAACAAAAGAGAAGATCTTGATCAGGTGGAAGCTGAAAGAGATTAAAATGGAAAGAAAAAAAAGGAGATCGCACTGTAAGGCACAACGGAGATTTTTTTAATTCACTCCTAAAATGTGGGTATCATTGGCTGGGCCAGCATTTTTTGCTCATCCCTAGTTGCTCTTGAGGTGGTGGCGGTGGCGGTCACTTGCCTTCATGAACCGCTGCAGTCCATGTGCTGTAGTTAGATCCACAGTATCATTAGGGAGGGATTTCCTAGATTTTGACCCAGAGAGAGTGAGTGAACAAACAGAACGAGTAAAAAAAAAACAAATAAATGAGTTAATGATCTATAGAAAGTGCAATGAGCATAGCAGAATCAACAGCTGAGACCTGAACAAAATAGGAAAGATCATGATCTTGTTATGACCACGGAGATAAATAGCCCAGATTCAGCCTGCCTCTGTGTTGCAAATACAATCAAATTTAAAACTTCCACAAAACCCTCAAAATTGACCCCAGTGGTTCCTAACCAGACTTTGCAAACTATCAATTCAATACACCACTGGTTTTATTTTTTAAAAATTCATTCACAGAATGAGGATATCGCTGGCTAGGCCAGCATTTATTGCCCATCCCTAATAGCCCAGAGGGCTAATACATTACCACTTTTATCTTAAGCAGTAACCTTTTGTGCAGTACATGGTCGAATGCCTTCTGAAAATCCAGATACACCACATCCACCGGTTCCCCATTTGTCCACTGTGCTCATAATGTCCTCAAAGAATTCCAGTAAATTAGTTAAATATAACCTGCCTTTCATGAATCCTTGCTGCGTCTGCCCAACGGGACAATCTCTATCCAGATGACTCACTATTTTTTCTTTGATTGTAGATTCAAGCATTTTTCCCCCACTACAGAAGTTAAGCTTACAGGCCCATAGTTAGCCACATTTTGTCTGCCTCCTTTTTTTAAACAGTGGCGTCATATTTGCTATTTTCCAATCTGCCAGAACCACCCCAGAGTCCAGCAAATTTTGGTAAATTACAAGGGCATTTGTTATTTCTCCTGCCATCTCTTTTAGTATCCTGGGATGCATTCCTTTAGGGCCAGGAGACCTGTCCATCTTTAGCCTCATGAACTTATCCAGCACTACCTCTTTAGTGATAATGATCATTTCTAGGTCCTCACCTGCCATAGCCTCCTTGTCATCAATTATTGGCATATTACTTGAGTCTTCCATTTACTGACATAAATACCTATTCAACATCTCGGCCATTTCCTCATTTCCCAGTATCAATACCCTTCTCATCGTCTAAAAGGACCAATGTTTACCTTAGCCACTCTTTTGTTTTATATATTTGTGGAAACTTTGCTGTCTGTTTTTATATTCTGAACTAGTTTACTCTCATAATCTATCTTACCTTTCTTTAAAGCTCTTTTCGTGGCTTTCAAAAATTTCCCAATCCTCTAGCTTCCCACTAATCTTTGCCACCTTGTAAGCATTAGTTGTCAATTTGATATTGCCTTTATTTCATTACTTATCCATGGATGAATATCCCTTTTCCTACAGTCCTTCTTTTTCACTGGTATATACTGTTGCTGAGCACTGTGAAAATTGTCTTGAAAGTCCTCCCTGTTCCTCAACTGTCCCACAATATAGTCTTTGTTCCCAGTCTACCTTCGTCAACTCCTCCTTCATGTTTAAGCACAAGACACTGGTATTGGATTTTACCTTCTCACCCTCCAATTGTACTTTAAAATTCAACCATACCGTGATTGCTCCTTCAGAGAAGATCCCCAACTATGACATCGTTAATTATTCCTGTCTCATTACATAGGACCAGATCTAGTATAGCTTGCTCCCTCAGTTTCCTTGAACAGTATGTAGTGGAACATATCACAGATACATTCTATGAGCTCCTTCTCAAGGCGACCTTGACGGACTTTGTTTGACCAATCTATGTGTTGATTAAAATCCCTCATGATAATTGCCATACCACTTTTACATGCAGTTATTTGTGTTTCTTGCCTGCCCCACTGCATTGTTATTATTTGGTGGCCTACAGACTAAGCCTATCAGTGACTTTTTACCCCCTTACCAATGCTAATTTCCACTCACATTGATTCAACCGTTTTTCTCCATAAACCTATATTATCTCATACTACTGCCGTGGCATCATCCTTAAAAGGTCAGAGCTACACCACTTTCCTTTCCTTTTTGTCGGTCTTTCCAATGGTCTGATACCCCTGAAAAAAAAAATGTTGAACCTCATTCCCTCAAAATAAAAGACGTCTTAAAGTACTTTGAAGTTTTTCTGTCATTTACCATCTGGATGTTTCCAAGCTTTGGTTCATTTTTGTATGATTTCAAGTTCATTTGTTTCTTGCTTTATTCTTCTTTACTATCAGTGTATCCCAGTGAGGATTCTCAAGTACAATTAAGATAAATATGATTCAATTATTGTTGCTCATCTTGTTCAGTCACCACACTTTTCCTTTCACAGGTGACATTGCATTGAAGCCAACAGCAAATTACTGAAAATGTCAGTGAGATCAGCAAAGACTATGTAACACTTTCAGTGAAATTAACTGCAGCGTCATTCCTTCAAAAGTAATTTCTGGACCTATGCACACAATCTACAGCATACCAAACAGAGCATTCAGCCCAAACACTCCATGTCAAGGTTCTTACTTTACATAAGCTCTCTCTAACTCTTCCCATCCTGAGACCATATCTTTCTATTTAATTCATGTCATTTCGTACAAAGCCTCCCCATAAATTCCAAATTTATCATCAACTGCTGTGTAAAAAATGTTCGTCCTAAATTTTCATTTGACCCATTTTGTGGCCATTTTACTAACTTGTAGTTCTAGATTCAACCCACTGGTAGAAGCCAGTTTCTCCATGCTTACCTTGTTGAAGTTCAACAGAGATCAGATCGACAACAAGATGGTATGGCACAGAGATGTGAGCTAATATTAACCCAGGCACCTTGCAACTTAGACCTAATAAAAAGGTAAGTTTCATTAATGAAACACCAAACTATAAACTCACCAAAAACTTTAATTATTTCCTATTCTCCAATTTATTCTGAACCAACTAAAGCAAACTAAAACTTTCTCAAAAACACAAAAAAAGAGATGACAATATTCAGAAAGTAAGTGCAGAATTACTGTATCTTAATTATACACCAAAAGTCTAGCACAGATGCAAATTGGTAAACTCAATCTCCCAGACTGGACATTTCGCTGGTTATGAAAATATAGAACAACAATTAAAAGAGGCACAAAATAAAGCAAAGAATGAAATAAATCCTCTTTACATGGTTCTGCAAGAAAGTCATAAGGACTAAGATAAAGTATGTGTTTCAAGCCATCTCTACAAGACTGCATTACTGAAAGACCAAGGTGAGTGTTCCACTACCCTGATGCACTTTGTCATACAATATGCCTATATAGAATGCAAAACAACACCTTGCACTGTATTTCAGTACACGTGACAACAATAAATCAATGGGTCAAAAAGATTTTCCATATGACCAGGGCTTCCCTATAAAAAACATTTTTGAAACTTAAAATTATTTAAATTACAGAAAGAGGGGTTTTCAAATGCAATATACAATCAATTACATATTTTGAATGATAAAGTTGGTGACACGTTAGTAGACTTGTACACTGGTCCCACATGCTTAACAGCTGTTGACCTGGAATTCAGTCCATGACAAACGACTGAAAACAATGAGTCACAGTGGAAACAACTCAAAATACAGTAGGAAAATATGAGGAACTACAGCACCAGTTATCTGAACAGGCTGTGCTTATACTCAGAGTTTAGAACAGTGAGTGGTGAACTTATGGAAACTCACAAAAGATACGGAGAGATCTTTTCAGTTTGTGGAAGAGAGTCGAACTAAGGGATAGGAGGAGGTTAGGAAAATAATTCTTCAAAGGGTTGTCAGTGGAATTCTAATCCCCAGAGAGAATGCGGCAGTTGCCATACCAAGCCAGATGCAGAGATAAAATGCTTTCTATGGTGCATCTGTAAAAGTTGGCGAGGGTCCTTATGGACATGCCGAATTTCCTGAGCCTTAGGAAGAGGTGGTGTCTCCTTGAACGTCGCATCAACGTCGGTGGTCCAGGGCAGGTTGTATCAATACCGTAATTGCTTTTGGAACAAAGTACGATTGCCCGAACTGTGGCAGGATCCATGGTCTTCGTCGTCACCAGCGACTCCAACTGTTCTTTACTCGATATTATTGACTATACTCAATAAGCTCAAAACTAGTATCTGTGATGCTGGGGTCCTCATGAGGAGACGGAGAAGGATCCAGTTCTGAATGGGAGGCATATTGGACTTGAAACATTAACTTTCTCTCTGCAGTTGTTTCTAGGCCTGCTAGGATTCTCCAGCGTTTTCTGTTTTTGCTTCAGATTTCCCAGCACTGGCAACATTTTGCTTTTATTTCACAAGGATCATCCATTTGGCACTCTGGCTAAAGACAGATGCAAATGTTTCAGCCTTGTCTTTTGCACTGATGTGTTGGGCTCCCCCAACATTGAAGATGGGAGATAGAAACATAGAAAATGGCAGCAGAATTAGGCCACCTGGCCTTTGAGCCCACTTCACCATTCAATATGATCATGGCTGATTATCCAACTCGTCCACCACTCCCAGTTCTTCAATCCCTTCAGCCGCAAGAACCATATCTAACTCATTCTTGAAAACATTCAACATTTTGCCCTCAACCATTCTTTTTGACAGAGAATTCCACAAGCTCATCACTCTCCGAGTGAAGAAATTTAGAACACAAGAACAAGGAACAAGAGTAGGCAATTCAGTCTCTCAAGCTGTTCCGCCATTTGATGCTATCAGGGCTGATCTCATCTCATAGCCTCAACTCCACTTTCCTGCTGCTCTCATAACCCTTCAACCCATTACGGATTAAAAATGTCTTTCTTCCTTAAATTTACTCAAAGTCCCAGCATCCACCACTCTAGGTAGTGAATTCCACAGATTCACAACCCTTTGAGGGAAGTAATTTCTCCTCATCTCTGTTTCAAATATACTTGCTACTCTTTATCCTAAAACTATCACCTCTTGCTCTAGATTCCCCCATGAGGAAACATCCTCTCCATGTCAACTTTATTAATCCCCTTTAGCATCTTGTTAAGTACTTCAATCAGAGCTTTTCTCATTGTTCTGGAGAAAGAGGTCTAAACTCCTCATCTCTGTAATCAATCTATGGAATTTAAAAATTTCTCCACATCTCAGTCTTAAATGATTTAGCCTGTATTCTCAGGCTGTGACCAGTGTTTCTGGACTGCCTAGTCATCAGGAACATCTTTCCTGCATTTATTCTGTCTAGTCATGTTAGAATTTTAAAAGTTTCTAAGAGATATCCCCAGCCCTCTTTTCATATTTCTGAATCACCATGTAGAACGAAAAGTAAACCTCCCCATTTTCAAGTGGAGTTTAACAGTCCACATCGGTCATCTTCAGATCTGCACAGACATTCGTTCCTCTCGAACAGAACCAAGTCACTCAGTCAAGTTCTTCTCCTTTAGCATCTGCCCAATTAGCAATGTTTTTGCATTTACTTTGAAACAGGCTGTAGTGTAAATTGATAAAACAAAGAGTTTCAAAATTTGTTTTAAAATGATTTTTAAAAAATTACATTGAAATACACACTATCCTAACATGGATTGCATCTTCCTGGTGATTCAGTGGTAAAATGACTGGACAAGAAATCAAGAGGTCCAGAGTAATACTAATACAGAGGCCATAGGTTCAAATCCCTTGACAGTAGATGGAATTCAGTAATGAAAGTTAATGAAACTATCACAGATTGCCAACTGCCACAGACAGAAGGAAATCTGCCATATAGCGTACACATAACTAACTTAACTGCCCTCTGAAAGGGTCTAATAAGACATTTAGCACAAGGGAAATGAAATTCAGACAACAAATGATGGCCTTGCTAGTGACACCTACATCCATGAATGACTGAAAAATTTAATTCTAAGACGATTGGACATTGAAGAAGTAGAGTCAAATGAGCTAAAACATCTAGTTTTTATTTTAGAAAGGTAAATTGAAAACTGGCAAGATTGATTATTTCATGGCACAGGTCTCAAGTTTTGGACACAGGTCTAGCTTGTTACATAAACATAGGTATGATTCCAGAGGATGAGCAGGTTGCTCCCTCATCGGAGAGACAGCATGCAAGAGCATGTGCAGGTGAGGGGTAAGGTTGCGAAGGTGAGACCGTCACGGTAACTTCAGCTGTTGTGGGAAGCTTATTAAATAATCCCTACTAAAATACAAAAATATAACAAAGAAACAAGGAAAGCATAATTCAACTTGCCAATTTTCTTCCTTCTCAAAACTCTACACAAGCTCACAAACTTAGGATGCTCTTACAATGTATCTGATAGGATGCAAAAGCTATCAGTTGTTAGTGAACAGGTGCTTAGTTTTAACTGGTGGTATTACTACAAATAAATTTGCTAAAGTGGGCTGCTTTTCAAAACAGTAGTCTCTCAAGACTTCTCAGCCCATCACCAATGTCGTCCTATCTCCCAAGCTTTTCTTCATCCTTGAGCCATACCCTCTCCCTGTTTGCATACTTAGTACAACACCTCCCAACCTGCTTACAACATTGTTCCCACCTGCCAATCCGACCTGTCACTTCCCAAAGTGCCACCAACCAATACACTCCCCTCATCCCTGACACTTCCCACTCCACCAAACCAACCTCATTTCCCACCAGTCCCCCAAACTCCATTCCCCTCCTGCCACCATTTTGCCCTCCTTTAAAGAAGGCATTGAATCCACTGGAGCTACAGTCCATTCAAATCATTTTAAAACTATCTTTTGTACAATCTAAATATTCATTTAATCATTTTAATCACTTCACAGAATTATTACACTGCAAAAGACCATTTAGCTCTGTGCTTACACCAGCTCTCCAAATGAGAATGCAACTTCACACCATTCTCCTACCTTTATTGTTCCTTCTTAAAAAAAACTGTGTAACTCCTTACCAATAATAGAATCCAAGTGAAGTTCAATTGTTCACATGGGGAACCTAACCAAGAATACAGGTATCTCCAAGACATACAATGCCTCTCATACAGCTGCTCCTGCCACATTCCGAGGTCCACATCAAGTGCTATGCACTGCTACACGTACACCTTTGACTTGTCCCTCTATAACACTGCCTCGCTATCTCAAAGCTGTCGAGGTCGGCAATTTTATATTATTCTTCATCTCATTTAACAAGAAAGTTTCTCTTTTCCTTTCAGGTGCTAAGGAACACAAGTTCCAAAAATCCAACAGTATCAACAACTCCCGAGTCTTTCTTCCCTTCTCCTTCCCTCAAAGGCCTTCCCTTTGTCTAATTCACTTCTGGTCATGTATTCACCGTATCCTCTGACCTTCCCCTCTCTGATGTGGAATGATCTGCACTCAGCAAAAGACATAGCTTTATCCCTTTATGCTTCCACCCCATTGAATCTTGGGGACGACATGATGCTGAACTCTCCTGTTGATTTCATGGCCTGCCTACTTCTTTGGACAGGAGACAACTCATTTTCACCCATCTTCAATACTCCCCCTTTGGCCTGGACATCTCTCTCACTCCAGCCTTTTACCTGCAATTGATTGCTTGATTGAGAACTGCCAACTTGACATTGACTACCTTAAATTTCTGTTTTCCTCAACCACTCTAACCTGCTGCATTCTGTTCACTCAGGTTTAAACCTAACTTTATCATCAAATCTGCTAATAAAAAAAAAAGGTGGTCATTCCCTCTGCAGCTTCCCACCTCACAGCCCATCAACCCCTAATCATGCACAGACCGATTGTACCTCTTCCCCAAAATCCAAAAACAGGACTGCCCTGGCTGAACCATCATTTCAGTCTGCTCCTGCCCCAAAGAATTTATTTTTTTCTCATACTGACTCTATCTACCCACTTGTATTCGTGTTTCTTCTGATGATTTCCTCATCTTTATTATGCGTATGCAATCCTTCAATACGTCTATTTCCCACCAAGATGATCTGAAAGCCCTCCACTTCCTTGAAAAGAAGCCTATGCACAGTCTACATCCACCACAATCCTTCTTCTTCATTCTCAGTTTGAAAACCTCTTGTTTTCATCTCATTTTCTCTATGTCAGAGGTTTCATTATGGGTAGCTGCATGGGTCCCAGTTATGTTTGTCTCTTTTTGTAATATATGCAGAACATTCCTTGGTCCATTCAGCATCCTACCCATAACTCTCTCTTTGATGTATCAATGATATCTTCAAGGCTGCTTTCAGCTCTCAGCCAGAATTGGAAAAAAAAACTTCAATTTTAGTTCCAATTTCTATCCTTGTCTCATCTTCGTATAGTCCAGCTCTGACTGTTCCCTTCCTTGGCTTTGCTGTTTCCACTTCTAGGGATTATGCTGCCCACCAACATCCTTATATGCCTGACACCCAGTTACCTTGACGAAGCCTCCTCATACCCTGCTTCCTGCAAGGATTCCATCGGATGATGTTAGCTTCAACCAGGGTGCTTCTAACATGATCTTCTTTTTCTTAACGGAGATTCCCCTCACAGCAGTAAACAGGCCCTTCAGCCATGCCTGACCTATCTTTCACACTTCCACTTCTTGTTTTTGCACTAGAAGGGATGCAGAGGAGAAGCACCAGGATGTTACCTGGAATGGCGCAGCTTAGCTATGAAGGAAGAGGCTGGATAAGCTCAGGTTATTTTCTTTAGAATACAGAAGACTGAGGGGGACCCATCTGTGGAATATAACATTGTGAGGGGCATGGATAAGATGGATGGGAGGCAACTGTTCCCCTTCCTTGGAGGGTCATTAATAATGGGTCTGTAGTTTTAAAGGTGAAGGGCATGGGGCTTAGAGGTGATTGGAGGACTTTTTTTCCCACGCACAACATGGTGGGAATCTGTCATGCACTGCCTGGGATGGCAGCTGAGGCATAAAGCCTCACACCTTTTAAAACTACTTGATGAACACCTGAAATATCATAAGATTTAAGACTACAGCCTAAGCGTTGGGAAGTGGGACTGGTACAGAATTAGACAGGCTTTTTGTCAGTGCAGACTCAATGGGCCAAAAGGCTTCTTCTGTACTGTGTGGTATTATGATCCTTTTGTGAATAACAAAAGGCTCATCCCCCTCAAGGGTCCCAAACACAGCTTCCAGGTGAAGCAGCATTTTACTCGTACTTCATTCAATCTAGTTTACTACATTTGTTGCTCACAATGCAATCTCATTTGCATTGGTGAAACCAAATGCAGACTGAATGACCACTTGCTTTCATAGTAACATTTTTGTCCTGGACTTGCTGCAATGTTCCAACAGTGTACAACGCAAGCTCAAGGAACAACACTTCAATTTCCTAAATAAAACAAACAGCTGTGGATGCTGGAAATCTGAAACAAACAAGAACAGAAGTAGATATGGCAGCATCTGTGGACAGAAAATAGTTAACATTTCACGACCAGCGATCATCAGAACACATCATTTTCCACTTCAGCACTTTACAGTCTCTAGGACTCAATGTTGATTTCCACAACTTCACAGCTAGACTGCATGATGACTGTTCTCCATTTTTTTTTCTTACATTCTTTCCCCATCCATCCAAACAGTCTTGTCCTGTTCGTAGACAAACAGCAGCCTGGAAGAACACAGCAAGCCAGGCAGCTTCTGGAGGAAAGGAGCAGTCAACGTTTCGGGTATTACCCTTCTTCAGAACTGGATGTGGGGGTAGGGAGAGGTACAGATAAAGTAGGGGTGGTGATGGGTGGACACTGGTAGTAGGTACGACCTGGTTGGGTGATGGGAGGGATGAATCCGGTTGGTGGCTGGAAAGGAGGGTTAGAACATGGAAATGGAAGCAAGGAGGTGGGGCTGGAAAGGGAGCCAGGTGATGGATGGGAAGGTTATTTGAAATTGGAGAACTCAATGTTGATGTCCTCCAGGTTGTAGTGTGTCGAGAGGAAGATAAGGTGTTGTTCTTCAAATTTGCATTCCGAGTCACTGCAACACTGGAGAAGGCCGAGGACGGACATATCAGAGGGGGAGTGGGGGTGGGCAGTTGAAAGTTACGTTGGCCATTATAGGCCAGGCGGAGATGCTCTGTGAAATAGTCTAGTCTAGGTTTGGTCTCACTGACGTAGAGAAGACCACATTGGGAGCACTGGATGCAATAGACTAGGCTGGAGGAGATGCAGCTGAAGCTCTGTCTCACCTGGAAGGGCTGTTTAGCGCCCTGGATGGAGTTGAAGGAGATGTGTGGGCAGGTGTTGCACCTTTTTATGGTTACAGGGGAAGGTACTGGGCGGGTTGGAGTGGTTGGTGGGGAGTGGGGCGTGAACTAAAGAGTGGAGGAGGGAACGGGCCTTGCGGAAGGCAGAGAGGGGTGGGGAGTGGAAGATGTTCCAGGTGGTGGGGTCTAATTGCAGTTGGAAGAACTGTTTGAGGATGATATGTTGGATGCGGAAGTTGGTGGGGTGGAAAGTGAGGACAAGGGGGAATCCTATCTTTGTTATGTTTGAGGGGGGCGGTTAAGAGCTGTCGAGCAGGGAATGGAAGAAGCGTGGAGGAGGACTGTCTGGATTACAGCGTTGTTTGAAAAAGGCAGACATGCAGGATGCTCGGGAGTGGAACGTCTCCTCGTCAGAGCAGATGCCACAGAGACGGAGGAATTGGGAAAATCGGCTGGAGTTTTTAACAGGATACAGGGTTGGAGGAGGTGTAGTCCAATTAGCTATAGAAGTCTGTGGGTTTATAGTAAATGTTGGTCCGTAAACTGTCGCCAGAAATGGAAACGTAGAGGTCAAGAAAGGGGAGGGAGATGTCAGAGATAGACCAAGGGTGGGTTGGAAGTCATTAGTGAAGTTGATGAACTGCTCCAATTCACCTGGGTGCAGGATGCAGCATCGATGTAACGGCAGAAGAGTTGGGCAATGGTAAAGGTGTACATACTGAAGAGAGACTGTTCAACACAACCGACAAACATGCAGGTACAGCTGGGGCCCATGCAAGTGCCCACGGCAACTCCTGGATTTGAAGAAACTGGAAAGAATTGAAGGAAGAGTTATTGACAGTGAGGACTAGTACAGCAAGACGGAGGAGAGTATTGGTGGAGGGGACCTGGATGGGTCTGTTGGAAAGGAAAAAATTGAGGGCCTGTAGACCATTCTTGTGGGGTATGGATGTGTATCTTGTTCGTGTTGTGTTTACTTTGCTCTCAGTAGAGAGGACCCATTCTCTCTCTCTCACACCTTAATTTACACCCATTTTACATCTCCCTTTCTCTTTCACTTTGCTGCTCATTCATTTGTACCCTTAACCCCTGCTCTACCTCTAATTTTCCGTTCTAAAGGGAGAGTCATTCTTGACTTTTAACTGCCTCTCTCTCCACAGATAGTACCAAACCTGTTGAGTGTTTGAGTCCTGTGTTTCTAACAGTCGAACTTCCTTTTTGAATATAATTGACTGACTCAACCTCTACCACCAACTAGTGCATTCCAGGTCCTGACTAGCTGCTGTGTGAAAAGGCTTTTTTCTCATATTATTGGCTTAGTCTTGTTCTTGAAGCACTGGATACTGTACATCTGCAATTCAAAATAATAGACGCGAAACAAAGACAGGAGAAAGATAAGTAGCTGGCAAGGTTTACAACACAGAACTAAAATGAAACCAGACATCTTCCTGTTTATCGTGACTTAAAATCTGAAATAGACATACAAAACCATATGTTGCTACATTTAAATGGAAGATGTTTAGAAGGAAAGCTGAGATCCATTTTGAAGAATTAAAATCAAAATATTTTTTTCTTTGGTTTGTGGCATGTGTTTAGTATTCCCACCCAGCAATTTTCTCCCTTATCTCATGAAGCTACCAACCATCCATGTCTTGCTCCATTGGTCTCAAACTTTGATAATCTTGACTGAAAGCTAGACTGACAGTAAGAAGCTTAATGAGGACATGAGGAACAGGAGTCTATCATTCAACCTGTTAAGGCTGCGCCACCATTTTACACTATCACAGTTGATTCAACACGTAATCACTTTTTACCCACAAATGCCCATCCATAACCCTTTATGCCACAGAGATTTTTGATTACTAATCTTTACTTTAAACACTCTCTGGAGTAGAGAATTCCAAAGATTCACAATCTTTGGGTTCAAAATGGATAACAAGAGCGGGAACCTGGCTGATCTTTATCTTTTCCTAGCCGAGATGCACTCACTCATGAAAATTGCCATTCCCCAAGGGGTGCCCTAGTTCAGTTCAACTCGTGCAGAGCAAACCAAGTGCATACTTAA
>NC_063363.1:4165601-4175304 GCF_021869965.1 Rhincodon typus
TCCTGCTCCTCTGATGCTGCTTGGCCTGCTGTGTTCATCTAGCTCTACACCTTGTTATCTCAGATTCTCCAGCATCTGCAGTTCCTACTATCTCTGCATACTTAACGATACTTCCTACAGTGCTAGCCTTTTCCTTTCTGACAATTTAAAAGTTCTAGCCATAAAAAGTCAGTTAGCTGTGAGTTTACTCACTAACATATTTGTAATTAATTTTTAAATGCTGGATTAATATCTTCTCCAGCTATTTCTTTAACCTGCATAACACAAGATTCATTTATAGTTCAATTATTTTATAATTGAGAAATAACCATAAAATGTTTTAAAATTTATAATTTTCTACTTTTTTTCCATTTTCCTAAATCAACCTGTTCAGAGATGTTATTACATATCTGGAGCAGGTAGGACTTGAATCCAGGCCTCCCAGTCCAGGGATAGGGTCATCACTACCACACCACAAGAGCCTTTCCAATTTTCTACTGCCACCTTTTTTACAAATTGATATCAGTTGGGAGGGCAGTATAAAACGAACTAGATATTTTTGGTTCTCATCAACAGCCTCCAGTTGTGAAGCACTTAGAGGTGCATTGACCATGACAGATTTTAATTCCTATCCCAAAATGTTGCATTCTGCAGTAGAACAGAACATGCCTTGAATCCTATTCAAGATTAGGCTGGATACCTTTAAAGGGTTATCTTATGAAAACTGACAAGATATCTTTCCTGTTTATCATCCTTGCCCAGCCCCAATTCTGAATGGCAGTCATTGTAAAACATAGTTGTTGCTCTTTATGCATGTTTCAAAAAATTCAACTCCTCCAAACTTCTGCAACCTAAAATGCCCACTCACACTACATTCCACTTCCTCAAGAACACCTCAAACTTATAGTGGCACTCACGTCAATGTAGAATACAAGTTGTTCCTTTTTAAAACATTCCTCCATCTATTCCAATAACCTGCTCCAGCCTTACATCTCACTGTGCCCTCCAGTCTGTTACTCTTTTGACACAGTAGATACTGAAAGTGTGGGTCCTGAAAAATCACAACTTTACATGGAACAGTTGTAGGTGAATCACATGTTCCAATAGGAATCCATGTTAAAGCCAGCTAGGTTCCTTCAAATACCTATCAACCAGTAAGAAAAAAATATAAAAGTTGAAGTGCTGAATACCGTACATCTACCAGGCCATGATTTCAGCTAGAAATGCAATCACTAGAAACGCAGTACAAAAATTTAAAAAATACAAGTGTGATGTATGGTTCTCCTTTTCAAACCTGCCACATCCCCCAACTTGCACTTCACAGGAGTACCTTCAACTCTTTGATCTCCCTTCCTTGACTCGCCTGTCTATGTTTCCCACTTCAAAAAAAAAACTCTCCCAAAAATGTTCAACTCCAACCAAGCATATGGTCCTAACTGTGGAAGGAAGAGCCAGGAGAAATCTCCACAGGAGTTTCTGCATAAAAACACCCTGTAAACACATGTTGTAGTTATTCATTGTGAATTTACTATGAAATACTCAACATCAAAACTGAACTAACTCCACAGAGGCTGGTATCCCATCACTAAGTCACCTTTTATTAACATGTGGGCAGTCCTTGACACTAATCCAGCTCCCTCAGAGCTCTGTCTCAGAGTGAACAGGGTGTCTGACACTCCTGTTCCCATCTGTCAGCCAGAGCTCGATGACTGGACCCGATTAACTGCCCTAATTAGGAAACTCATATTTCATGATGTCCACCTGGCTAACTTTATTACAATCACTACAAGAATATGTATCCATAAACGTTTAGACTCAAACCATCTCATACATAAAGGGACATCATCACTGTTACAATTACCAAGCAGCCTTCAACTAATTTTAACATTTTTTTTAAAAAGTGTGTAATTGCTTTAAATTTTTTTTAAAATCATAAGGAATTTTACTGCAACAATTACTGCAACTTCAAAACCAGCATTTCAACACGTTTTTTCACAAGTTCAACAAAATACTGAAACAATTTTAACATTAAAACCACACAGGCATTGTTTGCACTAGGTAATGCATGGAAGAAACAATAAAAATCAGGATACCAAGAAGAACATAAAAATGTTTTTTCCCTGCCCCCCCCCACCCACATTTTGTGAAATAACATGGAGAAGTCAGTGGAGAACAAAATGGTTGCATAACATGGACCTCTGTCCCAATTCTTTCAGCTTTCTGTGAGGCAGTTCCTGGTTCACTGTAAGAGATAGAGCTTAGGCCACATTTAAGCAAATTGAACTGTCTTCCATTCTTGACCTGGTACAGAAACATTTAGAATTGTAGACACTCAAATGCAAAAAAAAAAACGAACTTTAGGAATGATATATGTTCATGAAAGCTTCAGTTGTTTGGAGCTGAAATTGTTGCTTAAGATGACTAGGGATCGTCATTTCAAAATTGGGTCAAAGCTCAAGGGAACCCCATTTTTTTTTTTTAAAAATGTGGTATCACAGTTGTCCTCTCTTCATAATATTATCATGTAATTACACAGACCTATAACCTAGCAACATTGTCCAAAGCATTTCATACCATTACAGAAAATGAGTTGGGATTATAAAGAGATGCAGCAAGATAAGTTTCGGGAGAGAACCGCAGAGTATGTTTGAAAGTTCTGCCACCTCTAGACACCAATCCTGGTCTTGGCCCAAGAAGATAATAAACAGGAGTTACAATTTAGTATTGAGGAGGGTGTGGGCAAGCATTTAAGAGCTCAGGGCTGGTGAGGTCATGTAGGTTAAAGAATTATTTTATCAAAATTGTTAAATAAATAGTTTTAAACCACAAGAAAAAAAAGTGAAAAGGGAGGTAATTTCAATAAAACTTGAAGTAAGCAAATGATCCTGAACCCCTACACTTTTTACTTAACTAGACACCAAACAAGTGGTGAATGTCAGTAGAAGTCATATTAGGTCACTAAGAAGCCCACCAACATAAACTTAAGCATTTACTAAAATTAAGTTGTTATACTGAAACAGCCGTCCCATGTTCAGGGATTAATCAATCCCTCAATTATCAACACTTTATTACTCTTATTTCTGGTTTTAAATAGACAGGAACCGGTGCAGAAATGCTGGATGGCTGCACTTCTTCACACTTTATACCGTCACTTGCATCAATACATTCAGTCACAACTGAATAACAGGATTCTTATGGCCCAAAGGGACATCAATAAAAACAGATTTCCATCAGCCAAATCTGGAGGTGAGACTTGTTACTAAGTAACAGTTTTCTAGAAAGAAAGTAAGTCTAAAACTATTATTACAGGACAGTCTAATATTGCACTTTGCAGAAGTTACTTTTAATTCTTGAAAGTTTAGTATCTAAAAAATGGAAATTTAAACTTTTCTTGCAAGTACAATAGCAAACAAATCATAGAATCATAGAAATGGATACGATGGAAGGCTATATGACCCATTTTGTATCCACCTAGCCTGATCCCACTTTGGATCTCGTATGATCAGCACAGCACTTCAAAAACTTCTGAAGCAGTAGCAGAATTTCTGCCTTTATCATTCATTGAGGCAGTGATTCTCAGCTGAACTTTACAGATTGTTTTCTGGGAGCATTCCTAACAGGTAAATGTGCTTATCTTAAATCTTTAGGAAATGAGATTCCTCAAATTTTCTTTCAGCATCCTCTGGAGAGAGAGTTGGATTTAAGTGTCAAATAAAGACACTTCAATTTTCATAGATCTTAAGTAAAAGTCCCAAAAAAAAAAATGCACATTTAATATGATAACCAGACATTGAAAGTCATAAACAAAAACAAAGTTGCGAGAAAAGCTCAGCAGATCTGGCAGCATCTGTGAAGGAAAAAGCAGAGTTAACGTTTCGTATCCAGTGACCCTTCCTCAGAACACCCTGAGGAAGGGTCACCGGACCCGAAACGTTAACTCTGCTTTTTTTCCCCTTCATAGATGCTGCCAGACCTGCTGAGCTTTTCCAGCAGCTTTGTTTTTGCTCCTGATTTACAGCATCCGCAGTTCTTTTGGTTTTTAATGAAAATCATGACATCAGCTGTTTGACACAGTCCTCTTACTCAAAATGAGGTTTCAGGCCAAAAGCACAGCTTTATTCTGGGAAAGGCACTAGGTTACTGTCCATCCAAAAGAGGAAATGTCAAAATGTGTTGTGTACTAACAAATTATCAACTCCATCAGGAAATATCTCAAACCTATAGGGCATTTCTTCAACTTGAAATAAACTTAAATAAATTTGTTGTTTTTCAGACCATATTTGATTGCATAATCAAACAAAAACAAAACATGAGAACAAGTTATACACCCTACCATAGGAGCTAAATCAAAAACAATCAACACATAGAATCCATTCAGCCCAACTGGTCTGTGTTCCCTCAACCAAGACGCTTTTCTGTTAGTGAAAGGAAGGACATCTCTTACTTTCGCGACAAAAACAAAACGATGTCCTGCAACCACACGCATCCATCCGCCCCAGCACATTTCTAAAACAAAACACATACCCAGGTATATCCGCATAAACAGATGAATGCCTCTTTAATAAAAACACAATGCAAGAGCATCGACTTTCATTGTTAACAAAACATTACACTTGCCACCTGCAATATTGGGTAACTCCAATATTTGTACAGATGAAAGGTTATTCTCCAGACACAATAGGTATAATAAAAACGGAGTGATCATACAGTACGCAGCATTAGTTGAAATTGAAACGAGGTGATAAACAGCAGATTAAAAGAGTTGGTAATTTAAAAAAGGGGGTTGACACCTCAAATGGAAGAGTTAAAAAAAAAACAAAATTTACACATAAACGAATAATTTTAGAAATAAACTGTCAGTAACTGCCGCCTGCAACCATCAAGTTAAGCATTTGCAGGAATGCGATTAGTACGATTAATGTGGGAATTTACAATAGATTCTCTGTGAAGAGGATTGAAAACACATAGGCAGTTGATGCCAAGTGGGTGAACGCTGGGGTCAGGGTATTTATTTTGGCGATGCTCAGGTCGTGTACCTGTCCGAAGACCTGCAGTTGCTCCTTTCCGTCTATGCTCCTGCGCCACCGGTGGCGATGGTTCTGCCCCCTCAGGTTGCTCCGAATGTGGTCGCGATCCGGCGGCAGCGCCGTGCCCGGACCTCGATGCCTGGAGCCGGCCGCCACCGTGAAGAAGCCCCGCTCCTGAGGGTCGCCAGCCCCGGCCAAGTGCAGCGTCTGCGAGGTGAAGAAGGGCCGCCGGGCCGCGCCGCAGGCCAGCAGAAGCTGCAGCAGGGTTAAAACGCACCGGATTCTAACACCTCCAGCCGCCATCTTAACGCCGCTGGTGATCTCTGCTGGATTGTTTTTTTTCTGACGGCGGATTTATTTCTTTCTCTCTCTCTCTCTCTCTCTCTGGCTGTTCCCGCCCCTTTAATTGCCTGACGCTAAGTCTTTTTTGGCGGGGGGAGGCGGTGCCTGAGGGGAAGAGAGGGCGGGCTGAAGAGGCTCAGCAGGTTTGGCAGCATCTGTGAAAAAAGAGAGAGAGAGAATGTTTTTTAAAAAAAAGAGAAGCAGCGTTAGTGTTTGAAGTCCAGCGATGACCCTTCTTCGGAGCTGAAGAACAGGGTGTGGAGGCAGTCAGTCAAAAACAGCGAGGCAAAGCTGGAGGAGCAACACCTCACCTTTCTCTCTGGGACGTTCCAACCCTCAGGGCTCCATATCATTTTTAGAGCAAGAACATCTCCTGTCACTGTCACGGGTTGCTTTCGGCAGAGCCAACGCGTTTTCACCCACTCACAGCCCACGTCGTCACCTATCGAGCTTCTTGCAGAAACTCAGCGAGCCTGGCATACAGAAAAACAGAGTTAACGTTTTCAGTCCCCTGACCCTTCAGAAACAAGGCAGATATTGCTGGAGAAACTCAGCACTTCTGGCGGCACCTGTGGAGAGAAAAGCAGAGTTAATGTTTTGGGTACAGTGACCCCTTCTTCAGAACTCGAAATGTTAACTGTTTCTCCCCTCAGATGTTGCCAGTCCTGCAGAGTTGCACTAGCGATTTGTTTTTGTTCCAGGTGTCCAGCATCTGCGGTTCTTTAGGTTATTCTACCTTTCCCGGCTTACTATCTCAATTAGAGATAACAAGGTGTAGAGCTGGATGAACACAGCAGGCCAAGCAGCATCAGAGGAGCAGGAAAACTGACGTTTCGGGCCTAAACTATCTCAATTACTTTGTCTGCCTAGCTTCTGTTCTGTCTGGAACTGGAACAAAAACAAAGTTGCTGGAAAAGCTCAGCAGTTCTGGCAGCATCTCCCTGGCCAACATCTCTGTCTCTGAGATAGTAGGAACTGCAGATGCTGGAGAATCTGAGATAACAAGGTGTAGAGCTGGATGAATTAGAATCCCTACAGTGTGGAAACAGGCCCTTTAGCCCAACAAGTCCACACCGAACCTCAGAGCATCCCACCCACATCCATCCCCCTATGACCCACCTAATATACACCCTCTACCTCCCTGAACACATTAGGCAATTTAGCATGGCCAATCCACCTAACCTGCACATCTTTGGACTGTGGGAGGAAACCGGAGGAAACCCACGCAGACACGGGGAGAACGTGCAAACTCCACACAGACAGTCACCCGAGGCTGGAATTGAACCCAGGCCCCTGGCGCTGTGAGGCAGTAGTGCTAACCACTGTGCCACCGTGTCACCGTGAACACAGCAGGCCAAGCAACATCATAGGAGCAGGAGATGCTGCTTGGCCTGCTGTGTTCATCCAGCTCTACACCTTGTTATCTCTGTCTCTGACTTGCTGCAGTGTTCCAGTGAAGCCCGACGGAAGCTAGAGGAACAATACCTCATTTTCCACTTGGAGACCCTACAGCCCCCCAGACTCAATATTGAGTTCAATAATTTTAGGGCCTAAATTCTCCCATGTCCCAGCCCACACACTAGGCCTTGTTACCACATAGCCTGCCATTACACATCCCCTGTGGTTAGTCACTAACAGTCCCCATTAACAACTATTCACCCTCCCAGCCTGATCGTTAGCAACTCCTTTTATCTGTCCAACTATTTTTCTCTCTCTTTGGGCTCTATCCTTTCATTTACTCCCTATCCCACCCACCTCCCTATTTTCTGCATATAAACTGACGTTTTCCTAGCCACCATCAGTTCTGAGGAACGGTCACTGGACCCGAAATGTTAACTGTTTTCTCCTTCATGGATGCTGCCAGACCTGCTGAGCTCTTCCAGCAACTTTGTTTTTGTTCTGGATTTACAGCATCCGCAGTTCTTTTGGTTTTATTTTCTCTCTGGGCTCCCTCTCCTCCTATCTGTTCATTCCATTTCCACCCCGTAACCATATTTTTCTCACTGCTATAAGTTATGAAGAAGGGTAAGAAGACTCAACATTAATTCTGTTTTCTCTCCACAGATGCTTTTCTCCAGTAATTTCTGTTTTCATGTAAATCAAAAATTGTGTGCATCAAGGCTGGTAAGACAGGTGGAGAAAGAGAAACAGAATTTACATTGAATCCTGTAAGACTTTTTCAGAATTAACTGTTCCAAAGAAGGGTTGCTAGACTCAACGTTAACTTCACATCTTCTCACAGATAAGCATTTGAAATCTCGTTATATTCAAGGCTAATGGGCCTAGTGCTGAAAGTGGAACTAATGTAGATTCTACGACTCTACGATTTAGCAGATCTGCTGAGTTTCTCCTGCAACTTCTGTTTTTGTTGGTTTCAGATTTCCACCATCCACCGTTCTTTTGTTTTATTTTACAGCTGGCAACCTGGTATTCACTGTAAGGGTTGTAGAAGCAGAAACCGTTATAACATTTTGATTTATTTACTGTCATATGTATTTTGTTACAAAATACAATGGAAAGTGCTGTATTGTGTTGTCACTCCGTGCCATCTTAAAACACAGAAAAATACACCAAAACATAGACTACAAATGCAGAAAAATAAAGAAATAAAGTAAAAGTATTCAACTTGAAAATGGAGTCACAGGTAGATAGGATAGTGAAGAAAGTGTTTGGTATGCTTGCCTTTATTGGTTAGTGCATTGAGTATGGGAGTTGGGAGATCCTGTCGTTGCTCTATGGGACATTGGTTAGGCCACTATCTGAATACTGTCTGCATTTCTGATCTCCCTGCTATAGGAAGGATGTTGTGAAACTTGAAAGGTTTCAGGAAAGATTTACAAGATGTTGCCAGGATTGGAGGGTTTGAGCTATAGGGAGAGGCTAAATAGACTGGGGCTATTCTCCCTGGAGCATGAGAGCCTGAGGGGTGAACTTATAGAGATATATAAAATCATGAGGGGCATATAAAGCGTAAATAGGCAAGGTCTTTTCCCTGGAGTGGAGGAGTCCAAAACTAGAGAGCATAGGTTTACGGTGAGAGGGGGAAGATTTAAGAGGGCAACTCTTTCACGTAGAGGGTGGTGCATGACGGAATGAACTGCCAGAGGAAGTGGTGGATGTTGGTACAATTACAACATTTAAAAGGCATCTGGATGGGTATATGAATAGGAAGGGTTTAGAGGGATATGGGCCAAATGCTGGCAAATGGGATTAGATTTATTTAGGATACCTGGTCAGCATGGATGAGTTGGACTGAAGGGTCTGTTTTCGTGCTGTATATCTCTATGACTCTACAACTTTTCTTGTTAAATGCTAGGTCATGTGCCAGGTGACCAGGATTGAGTCCCCTTTGTCCTGCCACTGGAACAAAAATCGCCACTCTTTGGTGTAATTTTGCCTCCACTGACACCCTCACCACTATTAGTCCTTGCCAACACAGACACCTCCGACACTGCCAGGTACTGCACTGGCCCAGACTCGACTCCGCCACCGCCGTCATGAGTCTGCTTTGGTACCACCTTGCTGATGCTGCCAGGTCTTGTATTGGGTCCAAACTCGCTACTGCTTCAGCAGTGCTAGGGCTGCCTCATCGATGGAGAAACCTCCAGGAACCCAAACCTGCCCCTAACACTGGCATGATGAATCCACACTGGGCTTACTCAAGTCTGCGCTGGGCCCACTCGCCATCGTCTCAACTGAGCTTTTCAGCAAGAGGTAAGTGAAATAAAAGAGGGGGAAAAAAAAGGAGAGAAAAAGAAGAAAAGGAACAAAAAGAAAAACAGAGAATGGACGAGCCATAAGCTCAGAAGCCCTACTCCATCACTATGTACTGGAGGCCCAAGAAGTATTTAGATGTACTGTTCTATGTTCTGTGTACACTTGTGATGCCAAGACATACAAGACTATGGGCCAATTGCTAGTAAATGGAATTAGAACAGTTAAGAAATTGATTTTGACCGAGGAATCTTATCCTTGCACACAAAAACAGAAATTGCTAGAGAAACTCAGCAGGTCTGGCAGCATCTGTGGAGAGGAAGCAGAGTGAACATTTTAGAGTCCAGTGACCCTTTTTCAGAACAGCCTTTTTCTGTTGCTAACAACCAATTGTCTCTACACAACCCAATCCAACTGGCCCTCACATAACCCCTCACCCAAACTCTCCTTTCCCCAACTCCCTCAGCCAACTCACTCCCACTTCCTCCATCAAAACATCCTCACTCCTTCCCCAACACGCTTCCCCCCCATCAAACCTTCCCCTGCAAACCCTCCCCATCATACCCACTCTCAACAATCCCTCTCCTCCCCCTCCATCAAAGCCTTTTCTGCTCCTCATTCCCTCCACCAATCAAACCTCC
>NC_063363.1:4175314-4175561 GCF_021869965.1 Rhincodon typus
AATCAAACCTCCTCCATCATACCCACTCTCATCAATCCCTCTCCTCCTCCTCCCACACATTGAAGCCACTCCCCCCATCATACCCACTCATAAATCCCCTTACCCCTCCTACCAATCAAACCGCTGGAATTTGGTTAGAAGGCGCCCAAAAAGGATTCCTAGCCGGCGGCCAATCCCTGGGTGGATTGAGCTGTCAATCTCGCCGCCAGCAGTCTGTCCGAGAGCCGGCCCTAACGTTCGCATGTGG
>NC_063363.1:4176061-4201061 GCF_021869965.1 Rhincodon typus
AAGATTTGGCCCTTGATCTAGTTGTATCTCTTGTGGGTAGTCCGTACCTAATTTTAAAAAAATTAAATAACTCTTCTACAATCCTTTTAGCCGTGATACTGCATAATGGTATGTCCTCTGGAAGTGTAGTAGACACATCCAATATGGTCAACAAATACTGATTCCCACTTTTATTTTTAGGTAGGGGTCCTATGCAATCAATTAAGACTCATGTAAATTGTTCCTCAAATGCAAGAATAGATATTAAAGATGCTGGTTTTATCACTGCCTAATGTTTTCCAATTACCTGACATGTACGACATGTCCAGTAAAATTCAATTACATCCTGATGCAGTCCAGGCGAATAAAAATGTTTTTGTATTTTGGTTTGAATTTTCCTTACTTGCAAATGACCTCCTACTGGTAATTCATGTGCTACCTGCAACATTCGCTTTCTATAACCCACCAGTAATACAACTTAATGAACTTCTACCCATTTCTCATCCACCTGAATATGTGATGGTTTCCATTTCCTCATCAAGACATTATTTTTAAGATAGTAACATTCTGGGATACATTCAGATTCTTCTTTAGTGTATGCTTTTTGATACAACTGCTTTTTAGTTTTTTATCTTTCTGTTGCAAGCTGTGAACTGTGAGCTGACAGCTAAAACTGACCATTGGACTGTGAATAGCATCATGTTTTTTTAAGAAGAGAACAAACAGACTGTTATTTGTTTATGAAGCCCGACCTGGAAGTTGAATTTTGATCAAAGAACGCTCCAGATGTTTTGGTTCCGGACATATATTATGCTCAGAAGGGTGGCAGATGTTTGAAAGTTAACAGGGAGCTCATAGGAAACCAACTGGTCTAAGAAACAGAAACCAAAATTTTAACTAGTTTCTGAACTGTGTTTAAGTCAGAAAGATTTTGGCTGTGAAAGCTACAGGATAGAAGTTTTATTGCTCCATGGTTGTCCTCCCATTATCAACTTATTGAAAGTTTGGACAATAGAATCTCAGTTATACGTATAAAGTGAACATTCCTCAGCACCTACTAGAATCTACCTGCATGCATTGCTATCTTCAGAAACCAAAGAAGACAATCCCATATGCTGATGATATTATTTATGATTTTTACAGTGAATACACAGTAAAATACAGTGAAAAGCTTTAACAGTCACCACAATCCAGTGCCATTTTGAATACTCTATGAAGAAACAGGATAAAGATATAACTGACAAAGAATAGCTTAAGAATAAAAAAGACAAAAGATATAACTGAAAGAGAGTCCTGAGCTGACTCACCGTAGACACCAACACCATCACTCCTCCTCCACTGCCTCTGCCAGACCTATCAATGTAGGAGTCACCACTGTTTAGGTGCCATCTCTTCACCGCTAGACCCATCTCATTAATGCCAGGTCCTGTGCTGAACCCACACTCACCCTGCAGCCAGGAATTCCTGGCTCCGTTGCCGCCTCGATGACACCACGGCTCTGGGCATACCACACTGCCGCCACTGCAGCTGCCACCTTGCCAATGCCAGGAGTTCCCACTCTGGGCCTACTGCAACCAGGAGTCGCTGGTTCCACTGCCAGACCACGCCGTTGTTGCTGCCTTGCCAGCAGTCCTCTCCTCCTAGATGTTGCTTTGCTGATGCTGTCATCTTGAAAAGTCTGCGGCAGCCACCTCTAATTGCTGGAGGAGCTTTGCCACCATTGCCATCATTGGCCCTGAACACTGGGATGACGTCCCTACTGCCACCACCTCCAGCTGTTGTGAGGAGCTGCCTCCACCGCCGCCTCTGACTGCTGGGAGGAGCCGCCATTCCACGCACTGCTCAAACTGCCACACCAATGTCGCTGACTAACCCACTGCAAAAGGCTCCAAAAATACAAAAACGGAAGAAAAGAAATGAAGGAAAAAGAGCAGCACTAAAAAGAAAAAATAGAAAGAAAATAAGCAGATGGGAACAGATGAGCCCTGGGCAAGAGCACGTATTGTGAAATCTGCTTAAGTGAATTGCCCTCTTACATCCCATTTTTTTGATTTATCGTTGAATTGTGTCTGTCTGCCTGCCTTTATGAGTGTGGGAGGGTTAAAATTAAATAAGATTGGGTGTAAATCACAGAGATTAACTTGTTTAACTTTGTTCTGCTAAGGCTACTGAATCATAAATGAAAGATTTAACAATTTATTAAAGCTATAAACCTGGTGTCCAGTAATGGTTATTCAAAAAGTCTGGTTATGAACCATTGGGTTCATTGAATGTTGTAATTTTGCTGTGTTGCAAATACAGGGATAGGGAGACTGATTTGATTTGGCTGTCTGTGTTTGTGTTGTAGCACTTTCCATCAATGTGTCACTTTCTTTGTCACTTTCTATTTCAGACAGTAATGATCTGCCTCATGGCAGGTCCTCTGGTCATTTCTCTAAGGTCTTGCACTTTCTTTTTCCTTTTCAAATTAAAAAAATGCCAGCAAGAGTTCACCATTTACTTCAACTTTATTTGACTGTATTTCCATTCTTATTATCAGCACACAAATTTGAGTGATAAGAAATCAAAAAGTTAGTCATCACCTCCGTGTATAATAAGCCAAGGTTTTTAATTGAAAAGAGGAATCACTTACATTTATAATTGTACCTTGTCACATCTTCAGGATATTTGGAAGCAATTTACAACCAAACGATTATGTTTAAATTGGAGTCATTTATTATTCAGGCAAAGGCAACTAAAATGTGCACAAGATCCTAAAAGCAGAAATGAGTAAACAGCCAAATGCTCTATTTTTGACGGTATGGCTTGAAGAAAAAATGTTGACCAGGGTACTTGGAGAACCTTTCAACTTCTTTATATACTATATTATTTCTAAATCTACTGAACAGGTTGACAGTGCTTTGATTTAACCATTTTAGGTGAAAGATAGAAACTCTGATGGTGCAGCATTTAATAGTTAATTATTAAAATGCTAGGCAAACGGATAATTTTATTTGAAGACTGTAGCACATCCAATATTTAGGTATGGTAGTTAGGCCTGTGCATGCCAGCTGCTATACATTTGAGGTCCTTATCTTGACATGGAAGATCTGCGGGAGCCATAAAACAGACTGTGGCGGAGGCAGTGAACCATTTTCTTCGAATGCTGCATTCCGTGTGGTGCAGGCTCTCAATAAAGCTATTACAGAGGGCCTTTCAGGATTTTGATCCAATATGTCTGGTTTTATTGTTGGAGTTGTACTGTGAGAGCTAATGCACAATGAACTAGATGATGGACTAAACAGAATTTACCCCCTTATTTGGTCCTTTTAGTCATCACATCTGCAATGGTTGACGATTACTTAGTCTATCAAATACCAATGCTTGGAATACTGATATAACTAGATCATTCCATATATCTGAAGACAGGTTTTGCAATAATACTAAAATTAGCATTCAAATTATTTAAAGAATGGCCCAATATTATTTATTTGGCTATATTTAGTGTAGGAGTGGGGGCAAGTGCCCAGGTATAGTTGGATAAATGATTAATGTAATATAGGGAAAATATTACGAGCCCTTGAGATCTTGATTTACCAGCAATGCATACTGGGAACACTGGCAATAATGATTATAAATTATGAAACCATGTGCTTGAAATACAGATATTCCCTGCTAATTCATGATGATCCCTGCTAGTAGAGTGAATTTATCAAATTAGCTCTTATGTATTTTATCAATGGATTATTTATCTTTAGTCATTAATTGTATACCTTTATATATGGATTGTGTAATTGTCTATATTTTAGGTCTGCGATTCTGATACAAAGCTTGACTCACATGCAACTATGGAACTTGTTAAAGTCTTAGATTCAAAGGAAAACTATGGAGCAGTTGGAGGGGAAGTGCGAGTACTCAATGTCACCGACTCATTCGTTAGCTTCATTAGCAGCCTGTGCTACTGGATCACGTTCAATATAGAACGAGCCTGCCAGTCGTACTTTGACTGTGTGTCCTGTATCAGTGGACCTTTAGGTAAGGCATGTCAACAAATCAGGTTCTTTTAGAGGATGCCATTCAAGATAGTTTTAAAAAGTATTCTCTTTTACATCTCCCCAGTGCTAGAGAGAAGGCCCAAGTCGTAGCCTTTACCGTTTAGACACCTCGGGCAAAGAACAATTATCCAGGCAGTGCTAAGGTTAAATAAGAGTCAAAGAGAAGAGTGATCACATAGCAATAACATCAAGTTTGCGTTTTAAAAGTCAGCCATTTGCAGTATAGAAAAAAGACAAGGGAAGTGATGCATTTGACAGTTTTAAATGTGACAATGCTGTCACTTTAAGAAGTTATTTTGTCCTTTTTTTTGAAGGGAGGTTGAAAGGCAGCGGTGCTGAGCTGGCTAATTAAGACCACTTGAGTGAATAGTTTGAAGGCCTTGGGTTTGTTTTAAACAGCCTGAATGGGTGTGGCCAGCTCTCACAGCTTAAGATTTCTGGGTTTTGGGTTTTTGGTAGCATCAGAAGCTATTGGGGTCTCAACAGAATTTAAACTTCAGTGAATATCTCCAGGTTACTACTCTCTATAAATTTTTTCTTGGTGCTTTTTTTACTCCTAGATTGGAGAACTGCATGTGGGAATCTGTGTCTGCATTTTCCATTTTTGCTGAATGGTGTGTTTATGAGATGTTACTATATTGGAGCAGCCAATTAGTAATAGTTACTGTATCTATTATTCTGTTAAGTTTCCAATAGAGTTAATTTATTCTAAATTCCTCTTTCTTTGGTTGTATTTTAAGTATAGTGTATAAAGAAAATGTGTTTTGCTTAACGTTGAGTAGTTTGACCAGTCGCATTGCGTCTGGCACAGACACTTTACATTTGCCTTCAAAATAAGAAAAAGGTAGAGTCTAGACTACCTTCTTAAAATGTCTTGAGGGGGTCTGGTCTGGTCCATAACATAAATGATGGAAAGGTCGGTATGATAAGTCTTAATTTCAACACCATGAGAATACAGGGAGAAGGAAGCATATCAAAGTTTAGGAAGAAAAGCAAGAGAGAAGTGTTCAGATGGGGAACTAATTCCTAAGGTATTGGTAAACTATAAAAAGGCAGTTGTTTAGCCTTGCTACACAGTCTGACTTTCTGAATAGCTCAGCAGAATTACCTTCTTACTTCTAATTTCCTTAATTTAACTCTATCCTGGTTTGAGAACTATTCATTAATACATGCTGAAATGTGTGACCAGATTAAGTCTGTTATCTGTTTTCAATTCTAACAATGACTTTCTGTTTTAGGGATGTACAGGAATAATGTGCTTCAGCAATTATTAGAGCCCTGGTATAATCAGAGATTTTTGGGAATCCGGTGTACTTTTGGGGATGATCGTCACCTGACGAATAGGGTGCTCAGTCTGGGTTACTCTACCAAGTAAGATGTGAATCTATTTTCTGATCAGTTTTTCAATTTAAGAATTATGTTGTAACCAAGGCCTGTTATTTCCACAAGTAAGAATTTTTTGGACAATATTTTAAAAAATATATATGCTTTACATTTTTTAATAGTTCAATTTCCCTAATTTTCTTTCCTTCTATCTGGAAGGCATCGCATCTCGCTGTGATACAGTTCAATTGGAGTCCCCACCCAGAGTTACTTCTATTGCTTTCTTACCCTTAGGATATACTCATGGATGGTGATGGAAAAGTCAGGGAGATTGAATGATTTTCTGAGTGTGGAAAGCCATTTTTCAAGTAGTCCGAGGAACAGCTTTCCCAATTTTGGTGCAAGTCTGTAGGTGTTACTAAAAAGGGCATTGCAGAGTCAGTTTGGCGGGATATGTCTTTGTCATGTCCAGTGCCTAGCTCAATTCTGGGTGATTTATCCATTTATATTCTTATTTTGCCCTGTGACAGCTTAATACAACTACCTATAAGTGCCTGAGCTCCTTCTTCCAACCCCCACACAATAGGCCTCATAAATGTGTTACTGTAAAATTGAAGCCAAATACAGAAATAAACGAAGTTAGTTAATGAAAACTCATACTTGTTTCTAACAGGTATACACCCAAAGCTTGGTGCTACACAGAAACTCCAGCTCAATACCTGCGCTGGCTCAACCAACAAATACGATGGTCCAAGTCTTTCTTCATAGAGTGGTTCTACAGTTCTCTCTGGTGGCATAAGCAAAGTCTGTGGATGACATATGAGTCTGTAGTTATGGGAATGTTGCCATTCTTCATGATTGTGGCCATTGTCAAGGTATTCTATCACAGGTGTCTCTGGGATATTCTCTGGGTGCTCCTTTCCTTTCATTGCATTGCACTGGTCAAAGCATTTAATGCTGCATGCCTGAATGGCGGTCTGGTGATGATGTTAATATCTCTGTATCCTATCATCTACCTGTGTGGGCTGCTGCCAATTAAATGCTTTTCACTTCTTACCATTACCAATACCAGCTGGGGAACTTCTGGACGCAAAGAGAAAGTCAAAAACTACATCCCATTGCTTCCACTTTTGGTTTGGGGGATCATCCTCCTTGTGGGTTTAATCGAGACTGTATTCACGGAGACTGAAAGATCTTGGGTCCATGCTGAACAGCCATTATATAAACACTACGCTCTCTATGGATCACTGGCCTTGTTTACATACTGGGCGTGTATGGTTGCAATTTACCATATATGGTCATGGCACCGGTGCAGAAGAAATACTGCAATGTACCGTGTTGAAGTGTAGATAGATTTTGTGTAAGTCACTTCATGGAAAATTTGAGGAATAGCTAGCACTTTGAAGCATACTTTCTACAACATAAATTTAGAGATTCTGCTTTTTGCTCCTTACATAATTTGTCTCTGCAGTCTGTCCTGAACAGTGCAACTCTTGTAGTCAGAAGAACAGCAATAATACTATCTTCCACCTGTCTGTCAATTTCATTCTGTCAGCCAGTAGCACAACAACATTATATTTTTGCTAGTCCTTCATTAGATTAGTGGGTAAAAGCTCAGCTTATGATGATGATGATGATGATGATGATGATGATGATTCAAACAGGCTGGGAAGGTGTTACTTCAGAATGAAAACACAGGGTACCATAACTATCCTTAGTGGCTTTATACTAACAGCATAAGATCATGTGTAGTCCAATTAAACTTACTGAAATGTAACTGCTGAGAACAGGAATTGATTGTAATGCACACAATGACCAATATAACCTGCTAACCTCATCGTTTGGCATCACATCGGAAGAACACTTCTCATCAATCCATACTCCAAGTTAACCAACACATATAGGAGAGGAGGAACGATTTTCTTTAAAACAAAACTATTCATTTCTAATTGTCACAGAGTGTAAATGTGCCTTTGGGCAGTGTTATTTTGTGAAAGGTATGTGTGTACAATGTTTTAGACATATGATATAATACTGTACATTATCCTTCAAGAAAGGAAGGGCTAGTATAAACAATAATTAAATAAAAACACGTTTAACATCAAGCGTATCTAAACTTCAGTTTGAATCACGCGCCCCGATATTTTTGTGAATCAACCTCCATAAAGCCCAAACAGTTTGTGTTTGTTTTTTATTTGATGATTTGCCCTGTTTTAAATTTTGTGAATTTGTAAAACAATTTTTTCTTGCTATTATCTCATGTTGTACAAATTCTAAATCACTACACAAATATCTAATGTTATCAGCAAATTATTTAATATGGATTTTAACTTTATGTATGGTTGCAGAGGATTCATGGTGGACACCTTTATGGTCCATGAAGGCACTGCAATACACCATGAGAATCAATCACTATGCTTGGTCTTACAGAGAAGTTTTAAAATTAGAATTTTTCATATTGGCATTGCCAATGAGACACCAAAATTAGGCAGATGTTGAACGTTATCCACTTGATGCAGGTTATAGTTGCAATTTAAACTTGTTTTCATATTGTTTTTGTATAATGTTTACCAAGACTCCTGTCATGTGCTCTTCAAATTGGGTAAACCTTCTATTCATTAGTACACAGGAGACAATACCAGTAATGATAGTGAAAGGGGAATCAGCATTTATTGGCTCAAGAATAGCAAAGTGACTTCTCTTCCATTTTAACTGTACCTGCATTTGACTTTACACCTCAGTTCACATTTGAAAATAAATCTTAGACAAATATATAAATTAAATACATTGGCTCCGAAAATACTGCTTATTCCCTGCACAAACTGAACACACCACTAGAAAAGAGACACTTTATAACTAAGAATTAGTAATTAAGGGAAAACAGAAGTAATCAAGGTGGTTATGCAAAAAACAGATGGTTGCAGTTCCCCTTTTCCTCCACACGATAGCATTAACATCCTCTGTAATGTGAAATAGAATTTACTTATGCCACACTGTGGCAACACCTTGGTATGACACGAATATCAATTCTATAGCCCTAATGAAAAATGTATTCCTACTCATTGCTATATCTGTCATCAGTGGTAACTATGGGAAAAGTGTTAGCACAGACCTTGTAGCAGCTTTGTTAGAAAACAGTCTGCCTTTAAAAATGTTTGTGGAGTCAAGCTCAATCAATCAAGATTCAGGTGCAATATGTTGATGAGGAAGATTTTTGGAAGTCTCAACCTCCAGGCCTGAAGGCAACAAGCCTGGAGGTGGGCAATAAATTTAATTAAGTGGGACGGTGGAGGGCCAGAAGCTTGCTGCCTTCCAGACCTTGCCCTAATTAAGCACCAATTGAGGCCCTAAGTTGTCAATTAATGCCTACTCAAGAGCCTCATCCCACCTGGAGTGCAATTACTTTACTTACAGGCAGAAAAAGGAGTGGTCAGCCTACTAGACAGGTTAATCAGTGCAGGAAGGTTATCATTTTGGTGGGAGTGGGAATCTCTCGATCCGCACTAATTTGTTTAAGACCAATAATTGGACTTGGTTTTGGGAGCTGAAGGTTTTCTGAGAGCTGCCCCTTGCTTTTGCTTCTAACATCCCTGGGCCTTGCTCCCCATGATCCTAACACCCTGCATCAATACTTATCTTTCCTGTTGTTAATGCTCCATCCTAGGGGTTCAGTGTTCAGCTGTGGCACTGCCAAGTTCTGGAGCTGCCAGTCTCTATTTGGCCAGTAGCTTCAGGTTGGTCTGATGTCCTGGTCTGGGGTCTTACTTCTGGTAGAAACTGATAAGCTGCCTGATTCTCAGAGAATCTTACAGATTTCCTCATCTTAGGGTTTCAACTCTCCCCAACAGGAAAACCCTGGCCTATGTTCACATAGGTAGCATGGCCAATTCCTTATTCTGCGATTCCCTGCAAGAGATACATCATCCCAAAATATAAACCGTCAAGCCCTTTTAATTCTAGGTGATATAGGTTCAATCTACCCAACCTCTGCCTTAAAAAAAGAACTCCTCATTCCAGGAACCTGTTTTCTCAACCTCCATCAAGGCTAGTATCTCCACCTCTAGTTATGGTAACCAATTCGGTACTCAGTGTACTCCAGATATGGTCTTACCAAGGCTCTAAGTAATTATAGCAATACTTTACTCCTGTATTCAAATTTTATAATAAAGACGAACAAAATATTAGCCTTCCTAATTGCTGTATGTGTCTTAATTTACAAGGACATCTATGTCCCTTTGTGTACAAACATTTCCCAATCATCTGTCATTTTCAAATATATTTTGCTTTTCTATTTTTGCAACCAAGATTGAAAATAATGCAGAGAAATGCAAAATTATCTAAGTTCTTGCCCACTCGTTTAACCTACATCTTTATCCCCCGCAGCCTATTTGCATCCAAACTTTCCCCAAACTTGGTTATATAATAAACTTGACAATTTACATTTGGTTCCCTTATGTAAGTTATTAATGTAGATTGTAAATAGTTGAGGTCCCAATTCTGATTACTGTTATAGCATATCAATTCACAAAAGAACCCATGTTTTCTTACTTTGTATTATGTGCAATCTTATTGGTTCGATTCTGTGTAAATACCCCTCGGATGACATCTTTCAAATACATTTTGAAGATTCAAAAACATGATAATCATTGTTTTCCCCAATATCTACCTTGCTAATCACAATCCCTAAAACATTTTTAACAGATGTAAACCTTTCATAGCTCTGCCTTGACTCTCATGGAGTCCTAGAGGTATACAGCAGAGAAGCAGGCCCTTTTGCCCAATATGTCCAAGCCAACCAGGTTTCCTAAATTGAACTAGTCCCATTTGCCTGCATTTGGCCCACATTCCTTGAAACCTTTCCTATCCACGTGCCTGTCCAAATGTCTTTTAAATGTTGTAATTGTACCCGCCTCTGCCACTTCTTCTGGCAGTTTGTTCCATATACGCACCACCCAGTGTGAAAAAGTTGCCCCTCAGGTTCCTTTTAAATCTTTCCCCTCTCACGTTAAACCTATGCCCTGTAGTTTTGGACTCCCCTACCCTTGGGAAAAGACCTTTGCTATTCACATTATCTATGTCCCTCATGATTTTATAAATCTCTGTAAGATTACTCCTCAATCTCCTATGCTCCAGGGAAAAATGTCCTAGCCACTCGAGCCTCTCCTTATAATTCAAAGCTTTCAGTCTCAGTAACATCCTTTAAAATTTTTTTGCATCTTAATCAGTTTAATAACATCCTTCCTATAGTACAGCGATCAGCCTTACCAATGTCTTGTACAGCTGTAACATGATGTTCCTGTGTGTTTATGTTGTGATATTCTAAATTTCCTCTCACCACATCCCTAATAACACATCCTAGTATTATCATGCTACCTTTACATTTGCATATGTGGTACCCTATGTTCAATTGTACCATTTTGTGTCAACTTTTCCATTTCAAATTTCTGCATCCACGTGTGGATGTAATGAACCTGCTTAGGCAAAGTTATCACGTTGTATTGCAGTCTCCTGTCAGTGGTAGTGCAATTTTAACTTGCATCTCCTTATCCTGTACACCAGAAAAATGCCAAACTCCAATCAGCTCTATTTCTATGTTTCAAAAAATGCCACAAGCTATGAAATATAAATGATAATATCAAAGAATTGTTGGAAATAAACAAAAAAAGTTGTTTAGAAAGGAACATTAAGTTAATTCTCTGGGTTTATATCCATTCATCTCTCCCTTGCCCCACTTCATTTGAAAACACTTGTCTTTGCCGATCTTAATTTCATGCTGAAAGTAAGGTCTGGGGTATAGCCTGCAAATGGAATGCTGCTTTTGGTTTTCCATAAACTGCTGCCTAAGATTTACATTTCCCCTGTTTTCCTCTATGTTGTTGGTGTTGCAGCTGAAGTTCACTTAGGATAGCTTTAACCATACATGGGCTGAGCAAAGCTGGGATGAACAGAGATCATTATCACAAGTTTGGTTTAAATGATGAAGGTACTTAAGGCTTTTTAGTCTCCTATGTCTAGAATGCCATCTTTACTATCTCCTGATTATCTACATGTGTCCAAGCTTTAGAGGTGATATTAAGAATTGATCTTTTAATATTGGAGAAGAGTTATACGTAGGATGAAAGACACCTTTTATGAGGACTGTAGCAAGCCAGTTGGGCTTCAATTGATAAATCATCAGCCATCAAGGCTTTTCCCAAGGTGGCTTCTCACACATTAATAAATTTATTGTATTAATTTTCAATTTTCTAGCAGAATTTCAACTCCAGACAGAAGTCCTGCTGGAAAAATTGACACAATTGGTACGAGCAAAAATTAGGGCACTGCAGTTAGTAACTACTGGATGTGCAAATGTAAGTTTGAAATAAATTCATCATCAGATAGCACGATAATGCTAGAAATTGTCATTAAGGATGTGATAAAAAGGCACATTCATTCAATTTTTTTTGTGAAATGTGAGTGTTGCTGGCTAGCCAGCATTTATTGCCCATCCCTAGTTGCCCTTGAGAAGGTGACGGTGAGCTGCCTTCTTGAACTCTGCAGACCATCTGCTCTGGATTAATCCACAATGCCATTAGGGAAGGAATTCCAGGATTTTGACTCACTGACAGTGAAGGTACAGCAATATATTTCCAAGTCAGAATGGTCAGTGGCTTGGAGAAGAACTTGAAGGAGTGGTGTTCTCACATATCTGCTGCCCTTGTTCTTCATATGGATATAGAAATTGCTAGATTTTTGGTCAAAATGTAACCCCTGGGGTGCTAATGCAATTTCAAACCCATTATACTACTATAATGTACCCTACAAACTTCACTAAAACTGTGACATTGTCCTCTGCTTTCCTCTTAACTACCTGACATACACCTGCATGAATCACTCATGCTAAATGGCAGGGCTGGACATGAGGATAAAAGGTCAGGATTTTCGTGCTCAAGAGTTTCAGGAGGAAACCCCATGGATTACAAAGGTGACAAAGCCTGTTGGACTTTCCAACTGTCAGGCATCTCATTGGCTGTAGGCTGGCTTTCTATATTTTACAGAATGGTGTCTAATAATACCTGCTCAAAAAGTGAGCATGTGAGATGAAAACATATTAGCTATGGCTATGATACCCTTTGAATGCTAATGTTACAATTCTATTGTGGCTGATTTTTGTGTCTAAAACAACCCTTAACTGACAGACACAGGATGTCACATTCTGTGACTGTGTCTTTCTCCATCACAAAGTAACAAGATTTATGCAGCTGGTCAATGAGCTGTGGTTGGCATTTGTTAGATCTATCATGGTCTCTGTAATTATCATGATATTTTATGTAGCAAGCTGCTGAACATGCTAGATGGAAATGGCATACAGGGATCTAGGATCTGAGAAAACAGGAAAAGCAAGTGAGCAGCTCTATAGTAAATTAGATTGAAGAATTATGGAAATAATAGAGCAAGAGATGTGAGGAAATGTAAATTAAAATGTTGAATGAATTGTCAAACAGAACAGAAAGAAAAATAAAGACAAAAGAAAAATGGGTTCGCAGACAGGAAAAAAAGACACTGAAAGAAAAGGTAAAAATAACATCTTACTTTATTAAAAATCTCCAACAATTAAAACCTGAAGGAATGAGTTTCCATATATGTATTTGTTCATTTTCAATGTCTAGCGAGGTCAATATTTCACTTACACAATCAGCAAAGGATACATAATCTTGAAATGGCCTAACACAACTTTTCGTGGTGAGTTCACTTTATATCTACTGTGGAAGTACAGAAACTTCACACTGCTCAATATATTTGAATTGGGAACTAAATGAAAAGTTTAATTTTGCAAAGCTAGTGGCAAAGCAGTGCATCTCCAATAGAAAGTTTTTGATTTCTGTATTTACTCAAGCATCTGTTCTTGCTTGAATTTGCTGTGACATTTGTACATTAAGAACTGCAACTGCTATTATCTTCACATTCATTTCAACAGTAATGTTTTGGCTGACACATACCGACCATCTGGGGTTGCATAGCACTGACTTATACCCAGAAGAAAGTTTAAGCTTTGAACAAAAGATAATAAGCTGTCTTAAGGTTGTCAGCTTTTATGCTGGTTGTTTTAATTTCTTTTCTGCTTCTAGCGCCATTGCCAACAGCAATGAATATCCCAATTTGAATCCCCCTTTTCATGTATTTAGAAGAAGACTTGGACAAAAGAATGCCCTGTAGATCACCCAACAACACTTTTACAATAGTAAATAGGGACTGAGGTCTCACACAGGCAGACATTAGTGTATCTGGAGGCTTCTATTCTCTTGGACCTCGTATCACAGAAACATGCGAAGGTACAAGGAAGTTTTATGCTAGATCGCTTTTCAGAAATAGCCCAATGCTGTGTGAAAGAAAGCACACCAGAGTTTACAAGTCAAAAACTGTTTGGTGACCAACATGTAAAGATGCCACTAAACATATTTGAAGGCACTGTTGCACTTGCCTGGCAACAACTGTGGGGATTTTCTTCACAGGTTATGGGTTAGCAGAACTGAAGATTTGGAGATAGGAGTTTGAAGCTGGAAATAGGTGGGTTGCTGCCATCTGTTCCTAATAAGCACCAATGGGTATTAGTATTGGTCAACTCAATCTCAAATCTGATTCCACCACTTTGCTACATTGTAAATTTATCAGCTTAGTGCAGAAAAGCAGACAAAGTAGCAATCATCTCATTGTCATATCTCAGGCAGAATATCTCCATTTCCAAAGCCATCAAACGTGGCTTAGGTGAATGGTTGATTCATAACCTACTACTGCATTCACGGTTTCCTTTCTCTTAATTTTTGTCTGGCACATCTTCTTTCCCTTGACATTAGCTCGTTCTGCCATTTTGCGAAGGTTGCTAATGAGCTGTGATGCTTTTGAATCTTTCTAAAGGCCTTCACTTTCTTTGGATCAATGTAATAAGTATGTCACAGCCCTCTGGAACACAGTTTAATTCTCCTCAGTGTTCCAACTATCCTCTGAGGGAGTCCTTCCTTAGTATTTTGGTGGTACAACTTTCTATCTTTTCTTAACTGTGAATGCCTCAGCTCTTTGTTCAAGTTGTTAGCAGATACTCAAATAGCTTCCATAGCTTTCTAAACTAACTCTTACAGGCTGCTTTCTGCCACAAGGATCTGTATGTACCATTGTAAATTTCTTTCACTAGTTGTCAACTAGTGCAAGACTTTCAGCTGTTTTTCATTCACAAAATCCAAATTTAGATAGAGGCACACTCATATTCCATGTAGTAATGGATGAAATTAGTATTTTCTCTGCTTGAAGTGCAGGTGTACTCGACTAACATTTATTTTCTTTGGCTCTTTAAACTCATTGAATTGCAGCCTTTACAAGGCCAAAATTGCAACTCCATCTAATGCACAAATTGAACTGCTGGCTCTCGTCAGCAAATACACACAGAAAAGCTGAATAAAGGAACATTCTAATGAAGGCTCCACCTTGAATTACCATCTTTGGCATTGTGTGATACCTTGGAATGGTTTAAACAAAAAATGCAAACTAAATTATTTTATGTTAAGTGCAACTTTTTGATTCTGTAGCCATATAGAATCACAGAATCCCTAGTGTGGAAGCAGGCCATGTGACCCATCAAATCCACATCAACTGTCCAAAAACTGTCCAAACTGTCCAACCCAGACAGAACTCCTGCCCTACTCCTGTAACATTCCCATGGCTGATCCACCTAGTTCGCACATCTCTGGAACCTATGGGCAATTTAGCATGGCCAATCCACCTAATCTGCACATCTTTGGACTGAGGGAGGAAAAAGGAGCACCTGGAGGAAACCCATGCAGATACAGAGAGAATGTGCAAACTCCACACAGCCAGTTGCCTGAGGGTAGAATCGAACCTGGGTCCCTGGTGCTGAGAGGCAGCAGTGGTAACCATTGAGACACCGTGCTAAAGGAATTTTATGTGAACAGTTTTGGGACCCTTATTTAGGAAAACATATACTAGCAATGGAAACAGTCCAGTGAAGGTACACTAGGCTGATACTAGTTATGGGGGGACTGTCTCATGAGGAAAGGTTAAGAGGATTGGGCTTTTAGTTGGATTATAGAAGAATGAAAGGTGACCTTATTGAAGCATACAAGATTCTTGTGCACTTGACAGGATAGATGCAGAAAGGGTGTACTAGGTTGATCCCAGGTTTTGGAGGGATTTTCATATGAGGAGAGGTGGAAAGGTTGCACCAGTTCTCATTGGAATTTAGAAGAATGAGAGGTGACTTTATTGAAACATATAAGATTCTCAGGGGCTTGACAAGGTGGATACTGAGTGGTTGCTTCCCCTTATGGGAGAATCTAGGACACAAAGCATAATCTCAAAAATAAGAGGTTGCACATTTAAGACAGAGATAAAGAGGAATTTCTCCCCTTAGAGGATTGCAAATCTGTGGAATTCCTTACCACGGGGGGGGGGGGGGTTATTGAGGCTGGGTCATTCAATATATTCAAGGCTGGGACAGACAGATTTTTAATCTGTAAGAGAATCAAAAGTTATGGGGAAAAGGCCAGAAAGTGGTGTTGAGGATTACCAGATCAGCTATGATCTTATTGAATGGCACAGCAGTCTTGCTGGGCTGAATTGTATATTCCTGTACCTATGTTTTATGGTCTATGGATCCTTTCGCCTGACAGCCTGGTTTCACTACAA
Organism: Rhincodon typus; assembly: GCF_021869965.1. Lineage (NCBI taxonomy): Eukaryota > Metazoa > Chordata > Chondrichthyes > Orectolobiformes > Rhincodontidae > Rhincodon > Rhincodon typus. The sequence continues at coordinate 4,192,075 of NC_063363.1, forward strand.
GCTTAGGGATTGACCATTTTTTGTTAAAGGTTTTTCATGATCACTCTCACCTTGCACATCAGAACAGATTACCCTTTAAATATAATAAATCCAGGACTGAGATGCATTTACATTAGTATTGATCTTACCAGTCTGTCAATCAGATGCCCAATGTCTCTGGAGTTTATTCCTAAAAATTATATTCTAAAACATATGCATTATGATTTGGACTTTTGCAACAATGCGAATTGTATTAACACAAAGTTTAGGAAGAATATAGAGTTTGTATAGAAGGCAATTAGCTACTTTGGTAAAGCACAGTACATAGCATTTAATATGTGCCATGGTATCAGTTCAAAGGTACAAGCATATGTTAGGTCAAACACAAACAGCTTTCTTTTCAGTATGGCAGAAACATGTGTCTGGGCATGTACAAACAGCAGGATATGCATATGTTGGACAAAGGATCAATTGGCATTTAGTCAAGGTGATGCTAGTGCTTTTACATATCTTCTAATTTTGATGTTGTGTCAAGTAAGCCTTCTAAAGCCGGAGAACTGTAATCACTTCCCTTCTTGATAGTGCGGGAATCAGTGAATATAGAATAAAGGCTGGTGGAGATGACATTGGAGATGATGATTCTCATGAATTTTTTTTTATTTTGTGATTCGTTTCACTTACAAAGCAAAAATATTCTGTAAGGGCATGTACCAGCAAAAGATTAACGATCTAGAGAGTAGGATGTCAACAATTTGGGTGGTATCAGTTAATTTCTTATGAAAAGGGATCTTGGTGCAATCCTTGGGACAAAACCCTCACAATGGTCACTGGACAACAATCTAAGACCAAGCTTTACCAAAATAACTTACATTGACCCTGATTCCTACAAAATAGTACAGAGTTGATACATGGTCTATTGTTGGGAGGATCACGTATTCTTATCCAGATCTCTATATCATGATGGAATAAGCTAGTAATACTCAGTGACCACTTTCATACCTAAACAATGGTTACTTGAATGATGTACTAGAGGATGATTAAGGACCTACAAAACACTATTTGAACAAGAATGGCTGCTTCAAGAGAAAGTGGAGAAAATATAAACATACTCCACAAAACATCAACGAACATTTTTCAATTAAGGAAATATATGCATCATTGAAAATTATTTTTTGCATGAGACAGCCAAGGCCAATATTGCTTTAAGTCCAACAGTACATATCTACTGGGTTGTCTCAAGTAACACTTTATCTTTAGGTTCATTATAACTGCAATAATCACACAGGGTAAAGCATATAGCTACTGGAAAAAGGTACATATGTAATGAGTCTCTTGAATGGAGCAGACCCATTGTTATTGCATGTCCTTTTAGTTGCTGTCAGCACACGTAAATAAAATAAACAACAACCCAGGACCAGGAATTTTCTTGTTTAATGCTGGTACCCTTTCTTTATTAACTTGTGATTTAAATTCAACAACTTCATTGAAAACCTGCAGCACAGTAATTGCAACTGTGTGTGCTAGGGATTGTATTAAGCAAATTTGATAAAAGGCATAGTACAGGTTCATTAATTAAGAGTTTAAAGTATAATAATCTAGACTGAAACATGGAATGAACTTCATTTTATATAACCCTTTTTCAGGATATCCTAAAGTATTTCACAGTAAAAGAACTATTTCTGAGATGTAGTGAATTGTTATTATTGTGTTTCAAGGTATGTCATTTATATATAGTATTATGATTAATGTTGGAATTTTGTTGAGATTGTTGTCCAGTGATTAATATTGGAATTTGGATTTTGAACTAGCAACATGCGGGTTTGCTCTGTGTTTAAGGGAATTTAATAATCAACTTGATTCTTTCTACAGTGACGATTTCAAACCAGAATGTGTCAGACAGCAAGTGCATAGGGCTTTCCTGGAGTGATAATGTCAATTTGTCTGTATTGTGAGAGTTTTATGATCAAAGAAAACAAACGCTGGAAGGCATCAGCTTGCTTTTGGTTTAGAACAACTGAAATTTGATTTTTTTGCTAAGGAAAAGCCCATAGATAGTAAAGATTTTAGGTCATTTTGCAGAAGACCTGGTTGGCGTCAGATGTAAGAACAGTTTTACCTGGATAATGGATTTACATCAGAACAATTAGAGAATAGGGTACCTCAGTGTATGAGTTTTAGTTTGAAAATGCCAGACCAGAAGTGTTGATTAGAGCTATTAAATGGTAATTTGATGCTGAGTAAGTTTAAGGTCAATTGAGTGAATAGTCAAGAAAGAGACTATCAAACTCTGAAGACCTGGAATTGAAAGAAAAAATTAAATCAATTCTATAGATGTGATAAAGAAGGGAACTCTTCAGTATTTGATGGGGTTCGGATCGATGGGATTTTGTTCTGTGTATCTCTTGAAATCTTTCAAATTGTGTTGTGTGTAAATAGTTTGGTTTCTTCTATTTTACCTTCATGTCGCTCGTGTAATAAAGTTCTCTTTTATTTTTGAAACCAAATTTGCAGCATTGTATGCATATGGTTCAGAGAAAGTCCACCACATTAATTTTTTAAAAAATGATGTATCAAGTCAGATTCCAGCCTGAGATCTGACTTTTCCACTAGTAACATCAGCTGTGATCATAACATTATGTAAAATGCAGTACAAATACAATTAGAAATTAGATAAATGAAGTTAATTGTTTCAGTGGTGCTGGTTTGGGGATACATGTTAGCAAGGATCTCAGAAGAACAGTGCTGCTCTTTGAATGTAGGAACTGAATTTAAATTTAATGCCTTGCTTGACAGACAATACTTGTGATGATGCACTGCTTCCTTGGCACTGCTCTGAAATGATAGCCTAAATTCAATTGCTGTATTGAGACTGGAATATATAACCTTTGATCAAATAGATGATTAATAGAAGAAGCTCATGAAATAGACTTTGGATTGGAGGAAGAGTTGAGACTGGGATGGAAATTGGACAATCTGGATCAGAGGAGTGGAAAAGGCAAAACCAAAAAAAAGTCCATCAGTGTCCTAAATTTTACATTCTGAACAGGCATTTAAGTCTCTATTGACTGGATATAGCAATGAACATACATTATCACATTCAAGTCTCTTTAAAAATATTGCAATTGCCTACAAAAGTTTGCAAACAGCTTTGCAGTAGAGATTTTACAGCATCCAAAGTCATACAGTCATGGAGGTAGACAGCACGGAAACAGGACTTTCAACCCAACTCCTCCATGCTGACCAGGTTTCCTAAACTAAACTAGTCCCATTTGCCTGTGTTTGGTCCATATCCCTCTAAACCTTTTCTATCCATTTACCTGTCCTTTTAAATGTTGTATTTGTACCCCCCTCTACCATGTCCTCTGGCAGCTCATTCCCTATACAACTAGAGACAAAAACAAGCTGAATTAAATACTAAGTCACACAACAATTAAACCAACAAGTTGGATTATATCTTTTGCAATCTTAGTTACATAAACATCCAATCACTCTGACCTTTGCCTATATTACTAAAACAATATTAAGAAAAATACACTGAGAATGAAATTACACATATTATAATAAGATTGAATCATTACAGAAGTGTAATATACCTTTTCCATTCCTTTTCTGAAGGTGCTGGCTTTGATTATTAGTCAATTCTCAGATACTACCCACTACTCAGTACCTTGCCCAAGTGGCCATTCTTGGGAACAGATTTTACACAAACACCTCCAGTTTAGAAATGATCACTAAAAAATCTTTTGTGGGAATTGAGGAACTGGGCATGGAATTTCATTTAGTGAAAAGACTGGTATTGAAATTTTCTGCGTGAGTAAGAAAACAGCAAGATACAGCACGATTAAGCAATTACAAACATAAAAACACATAAATATTTGCTACTTGTATTGTGTTACTGTACGTAATCCAAAAGATTGGTCGAAATACAGGTGCAATTGATTGTTCACTCGGTGTTCACCAGCTGAATATTTCTAAGTAACACAACGCTTGTAGTATCTGATTAGGAATTGTGACAGATTCCGAACTTTTCCTTCCTCTGCTGAAGGTATTGATTCATTCTGAGGTGCAGCCTATGTGTACTCGGGACATTTAATTATTTCACCAAGTGCCTATTCATATGAATCACTTGGGTGTCATAGCCTTATATGACCCTAAACAACTGATGTCCAGACACATGCATGTTGCTCCTACAGCCACTGGACACTAATCCTCAGTCGGCCACCTGCTGATTTGTCCCAGCTCATGCAGCTGAGGCCAACTGTACCATTCCAATTACCAACTCCACTGATTTCCACTAACTCAACAAGTAAAACCTGGGATATAGTGGCAAATGCTATCTTGAAAACTTTTACAGGAGCCTTTAAGTAGATATTTGGATTCAATCTGTATTTATTAAAAAATAAATAAAATCTGCCTAAGCTTAGAATAATTGCTCACCATTTAAATATAGAAGTAGGCAAGTATCACAGCAACCCAGCAGAGGAGAGAAGCTGTTCTCGGTTTGAATTGGCTGACGTGGAACAAGAGCTGCACCTGTTACTCCTATGCCCTAAACACCACAATCTCCAGGAGCAGATGCTCTCAGCAATCTTGTTCAAAATAAATCATCAACATGGGAATTAGCTGGTAATTATAATCTTCCATAACATTGAAAAAAAATACTGTTTGTTTTATTTCCTATTCCCCCATGGATTTTTAAAACAATATTATCATGTAGAATAGAAAACTATAAAGATTCTGAACAAGATTAATTTTCAAAAAAGACAAAGCAATATTAGTTTAGTGATACACAATTAATCAGAATTGAGATATTTTCCTGAAGGGATAGCTTTATCAAATTCAACATGCAGTTTTTCAAATTTTAATTTTGAAAATGATGACTGAAGTATTAATTTCTTATTCTCAGCTTTTTAAACTTTCAATCCTTTTTTTTTCCTTTTAGGGCTTCTTTTATCCCAAAGTAGTTTCAGTTGTCTAATTTATTTTGAATCTCTTCTCTTTTTATGTCTATTGAGATAGAAGGAAAACAATCTCCAATTTTGATCACAGTTTCAAAATTATTTGCATTTCTAACTCGAACACATTCTCCCAACACTTCAAATCTGCACCCTTTTCTGCCCTTCCTCACTTTTGAAACTTATATATTTTTCAAACGTAATCTTGGTGTTATCTAACCATAAGAAAGGAAGGCCTGGTACCTAATAGTTATTTTTTTTCTTTATTCATTCATGGGATGAGGGCGTCACTGACAAGGCAGCATTTATTGCCCATCCCTAATTACCCAGAGGGCAGTTTAGAGTCAACCACTTTGCTGTGGGTCTGGAGTCACATGTAGGCCAGACTAGGTAAGGATGGCAGTTTCCTTCCTTAAAGGACATTAGTGAACCAGATGGGTTTTTCCCAACAATCGATAATGGATTCACGGTCATCACTAGATTCTTAATTCCAGATATCTTTGTTGAATTCAAATTCCACCATCTGCCATGGCAGAATTTCAGCCTGGGTCCCCAGAACATTATCTGGGTCTCTGGATTAACAGTGCAGCGATAATACCACTAGGCCATTTCCTCCCCATTAAGAAAAATATGCTACGAGAATGAAATTACACATGTATCTAACATTCGCTTAATGTCTCAAACTGCTTTTCATGTAACAAATTACTTTGACTTATTGTATTGGCTAAAGTGCAGAATGGAAATCTGCAACTTCCTCAAGTGGCTACGAATGCTGGACTAAGTGATTGTTTTGCAATTGATAGTGATAATTTTTTTTTAGAAAGGGATATCGAGGCATACGAAGAAATATTGAGTAATGGAATTATACACCAGCCGTGCTCCTTTTGTAGCGACAGTTGAAGCTTTTCAATGTATTTTACTGTACTATTAACTGCAAAATGCAAGTGCCAATGAATCATTCAATTCAAGTGGCAAATCTTTGAATGCAGCAAAATTCTCCAAAGAACAGAGATGCAAACATAGAAATATAGAAACAGCAGTAGGTCAGTCTCCTCAATCTCTCTTCATAAAACAATCTTGCTATCCCAGGGATTAATCTCATGAACATCTGTTCACTTCCTCAATGGCAAATATATCTCTCCCTAGATGAGGGGATCAAAATTGTACAAAATACTCTAGGTGGGGTTTCATTATATCTCTACCTGGAATGTACCCAAATGTCACTATGATGAAGGCCAACAACCATTTGCCTTCCTAACTGCTTGCTGAACCTGTATAGTAGTCACTTCAGCAACCCACATGCCCCAACCGTAATAACAAATCAACCTAGTTTTGGTCATATTTCTGAGGCAAGATTAATAGCAAGGCTGCATGATTGTTAACATCCACCAGATCAAGCAGACAGGACTTTGATTTTGTGTCATATACAAACAGATTGGTTGATTTACCTTAACTTTTTATTTTCCCTGTTCAACTTGTGTGGAGTCTAACATTGCGAACGTTTGAACTTGATTAGGGTTTTTTCATTAAAAATAGTTCCTCAAGCAATGACGGAATTCAGCCTACTTGTATCAACACATTTCAATGCAGCTTTTTTCTTTATTATTTGTGGGTAGTACAGATTTCTTTTTATTTATTTATCTATCGGATATTGGCATTACTGACTGTGCCAGCATTAATTGTCCATCCTTAACTACCTGTGAGCTGAGTGCCTCGTTAGGCCATTTCAGAGGGCAGTTAAGAATCAACCAAGTTGCAGTGAGTCTGGATAAAAACTGAATGAACTGTAAATCAGGAATAAAAACAGAAGTTGCTGGAAAAGCTCAGCAGGTTTGACAGCAATCTGTGAAGAAAAAAAAATCAGAGTTAATGTTTTGGGTCCAGTGACCCTTCCTCAGAACTGATGGTAGCTAGGAACACGTTGATTTATGTGCAGAATGTAGGGATAGGGAGTAAATGATAGTTGGGGATAGAGCCCAAAGAGAGAGATGAGCAGTTGGACAGACAAAGGGCTCCCAGCCAAGGGTGAATAGCTGTTAATGGATACTCAGTGTACCTGTTTGTCTATCCAACTGCTCTTCTCTCTCTTTGGGCTCTATCCCCACCTATCCTTTACTCCCTATATCCTCCCCTTCCCTACCTTCTGCAATATAAACCAATGTTTTCCTAGCTATCATCAGTTCTGAGGAAGAGTCATTGGACTCGAAACGTTAACTCTTTGATTTTTTTCTTCACAGATGCTGCCAGGCTTGCTGGGCTTTTCCAGAAACTTCTGTTTTTGTTGCTGTGAGCCTGGTGTCACACGTAGTTCAGACTGGGTAAGGAGGGCAGATTTCCTTCTCTAAAGGACATTAGTGAACCAGATGGACTTTTATTACAATTGATAGTGGTTCCATGGCCACTATTTGGATAGTTTTTTTATTCCAGATTATATTGAATTCAACTTTCAGTATCTGCCATGGTGGTATCTGGACTCCAGTACCCAGAACACTGTAGCAGGTTTATACCATTATACCACACTGGTCCAGTGATATTACAACTATGCCACTACCTCCCCTAGCAAATACAACATTTATTGTTTATTTCTGGTTACAATTGGGACATTAAAGCCCCAATTTCTGTTTCTGAGTTAGGTAGCTTGAGTTGGGAAATCTTCCAGTTTTCATGCTTGATGGGAGAAACTCTCCAAATGTTGAGCTTTTCACTTTGGAGAGGGATGGGATTGTGGGATGAATTAGGCAAGCCAGCTCTGGTCCCACATTGGAGATGGCCAGAGGGACTACCGCGTGTTGCGGCAGTCTGCTTAAAAGCAAATTACAATCTGAATTGTATTCTTAAACATTATGCCATCCACACCACACCCTCCCACCCCTTCAGTACCCCAACAATTCCACACAGCCCATCAATCCCTATTAATACTCATTCACCTGTATGGTCGATCATACTGTCCATGCCAACTTAATGCTAGCTCATGCCTCCCACCTACCACACCCTGTCCATACAATCACCACCACCTTCCCGTAACACTATAAGCACTGCTTTTCATTCATCCTCTTTTAGCTGGTATAAGCAAGCATAAAAGTGAGCGCACTATAGTAATACTAATTTAAATGCAAAAATTGAATCACTTTGCAGAGTGAGGCCTCATGATACCATATATGGAGTACTTGTGACCATTTCTATGAAGTAAACTTTCAGAAGAATCAGTTGGCTTCCTTGACCGCAGCATAGATTTGCCAAAATCATAACTGGACGCCAAGAATTCAATTATTAGGAGAGATTTCAAGATGAGGGTTATATTCCTTGAAAATCTGAAAGTTTAAGGGAGGATCTAATTAACATTTTCTGGTTATTAAGGAGAACAGGTAGGGCAAATAGTATTCGATTTCCACTGCCCTGGAGTTCAGAATTAGGAGACACAATCTAAAAACTAGAGTCAGATCTTTCGGGAGCGAAATTAGGAAAGACTTCTACACATAAAGGATAAAAAAAGTGTGGAACTCCATTCAATAATAATCACTCGTTAATTAAAAAATATTGATGTTATACTCGTTTGAAGATCAGGGTCAAAGACCCATGCATCACGGCGGCGTACCATAACATGTCCGAACAGGCTAAAAAAGATAAACTGATTTTTCTCGCCCAAAGATGTTTGAGGACGTGGGACTGGCTCAAAGTTCAGATCAGCCCTTATCTTCTGGAATGTGTGCGAGGGGCCGATTCCTCCGGCGAGGTTCCATTCGGTGCCGGGTAGAGTAGTAAATGAGTTAATTGATGCAATGAAGAGTTTAAAAAAACTTTTGAGACAGGCAGAAGCATACAGCGAGACAGTTGCTCTCTCAGGCGATGCCGCAATCGAGGGAAGGAAGCAGACACTGACACCAGCCACTTCCTTCCTAACTACCCACCCCCGCCCGTCCTCCTCCGCGATCTCACGGCTCGGTCCCCATCCCCACGTCGCTTGATTGACAGTACCTAGCCCGCCCTCACCCCGTGCCCTCCAAGCGGATTGGCTGAAGGGCAGGCATCGCCCTGCCCGCTGCGGAGCTCGTG
>NC_063363.1:4201561-4212930 GCF_021869965.1 Rhincodon typus
CCCCCTTTTCTGATGTAGGGTCTAGGCCCGAAACGTCAGCCTCTCTGCTCCTATGATGCTGCTTGGCCTGCTGTGTTCATCCAGCCCTGCACCTTGTTGTCTCGGATTCTCCAGCATCTGCAGTTCCTACTATCTCCTTTATCCTAACTGTCTCTCTTCTGCTAGTCAGCGAATCCTCTATCCATGCCAGTACCTTGCCCTGAACACCATGGCTGTTATCTTATTCAGTAGCCTCCTCTGCGGAACATGGTCAAAGGCCTTCTAGAAATCCAAATAGATCACATCTGCAGGCTCTCCTTAGTCTCGCTTGCTTGTTACCTTTTAACGAATTCTAACAGATTTGTCAGGCATGACCTCTCCTTGATGAAGCTGTGCTGACTCAGCCTGATTTTACCAGGTACTTCCAAGTATTCTGCAATTTCATCCTTGACAATGAACTCCACAAACTTAACAATGACCAAAATCAGGCTAACCGGACTATATTTTCCTGAAAAGCTTTTCAGTCCTCTGGCTTTCAACTAATCTTCACCACCTTGTATACTTTTTTGTTTTCTTTTATGCTCTCCCTGACTTTGTCAGCCATTGTTGCCTTATCTACCCCTTAGTATGTTTCTTCTTCTTTGGGATGAATTTCTGCTGTGCCTCCTGAATTACCCTGCAGACTGCTGCCATTGTTTCTCCACTGTCTTCCTTGCTAGGGTCTCCTTCCCATTGACTCTGGCCAGCTCCTCCCTCATGTTTTTGTAGTTAGCTTTTACTCAATTGTAACACTGTTACATCTGATTCCAGCTTCTCCCCCTCAGACAGAATTCATTCTATCGTATTATGGTCACTGTCTCCTGGGGGCTCCTTCACCCTAAGCTCCCTAATCAAGTCTGCCTCACTAGACATCACCAAATTCAGAATTGCATTTTCCCTAGTAGGCTGTACTACAAGCTGCTCCAAACAACCATCTTGCAGACATTCCACGAATTCCTTTTCTTGAGACCTGTTACCGACCTGATTTTCCTAGTCTGTCTGCTCATTGAAGTCCACCATAATTGTTGTAATAGTGCCTTTCTCAATGCCTTTTCTACCTCCTGATTCATTTTTCGTCCACATATCCTGACCACTGTTCGGAGATCTGTACACAACTCCCATTAGGGTCTTTTGTCCTTGGTGGATCCTCCACTCTACCCACACAAATTCTACAGCTTCCAACTTGATATCACGTCTTGCTGTTGATTTAAGTTCATTTCTTATTAACGAGACAACCTTGCCCCTGCATGTCCTCTGTATATCCTTAGCTCCCAGCTTTGATCCGCTTGCAATCATGTCTCTTTGATGCCCACAACATCATGCCTGCCAATTTCAGTCTGTGCTTCAAAAACCTACTTAAAATGTATGTTTTTTTCCTTTGTTCTGTAAGTATTTCCAGTATTCGAATACAAGTTTTATTAAGTACTACTTTTGGTTTTTTAATAGATTCCAGAATATTGCAGAGTCCTAGAGGAGAGTGAGATATCAGAGCATTGTTTTGATCTGATTTTTGCCTTTGATGAGATTGTCGCCCTGGGTTATCGTGAGAATGTGAACCTAGCGCAGATCCGAACCTTCACAGAAATGGACTCCCATGAAGAAAAAGTTTTCAGAGCTGTTCGAGAGGTAATTTGAGATATAAACGAATAGAGTGCGGGAGTGTACAGTCAAACCATGGAGCTCAGACATACAGAAAGGTCTAAGGTATCCAAAGGTTCCAGTCAATGCTCTTGTAGTAATGTTTACAAACTGGATACAGCATAGAACATGCCATTCAGTCCAACAGGCTTACCCTCTGTTTATGCTCCACTCGAGTCTTCCACTGTACTTCGTCTCACCCTATCAGTATATTCTTTCCTCCCTCGGTTATTTATCCATTTTCTTCTTAAGTGCATCAGTTACTCCATTTATTCTCTGCTAGAGAATTCCACATTCTCAACACACAATAGAATTTTTGTCTAGAAAATGGAAAGAAAACAGCTCCCCTTTTTCCCTACAAAATGAAAGGAAAATCCAGGATAAATCTGGAAAAATTTGATCAAAGCCTGAGGTTTACTTGGTTGTAGTTTACTTACTGCCTTGGTTCTTGGTTCTGAGTTCTAGTTCCGATGCAGATATTTGAGCATATAATCTGCATTGGCACTCCACCGCCACATTATGGAGTGCTGTTGTGTTGTTGATTTAATCTTTTAAATGGTTAGTCAGAGACTGGGCACAGTGTAATGTGACGCTAATTTGAAGAAGAACAAGAGAAATCTCATCTCCTGGCCAGCATTTATCTGTCAATGTTACTGAAACAGAATATTTGGTCTGTAATGCTATTTATAGGGTTTTGCTGTTTGCAAATAGCTTTTGTGCCTGTCTGTGCCACAGCAGTGACTAGACTAAGAAAGTTCAAAATTGGATTGGATTGCTTTGGGCTGTCTGTAAGTTTGCGAAAAGGACTATATAAAGAATATTGTCATTTTTCAGTGTAAAGTACATTTTCATTGCTCAGCCAAATGCTTTGAACTACGTGAAGCAAACTTTGCATATTTAAATCCAAATATGGATATTGACTCTTGAAGGTATCATTGTGCTGGATAACCTTGAACCTTGGAGAATCAGATATAATGAAGTTATTACTGATTAGTTATTTATTGCACTTGAAATCCATCTGACATGAATTATTTGTGGCAGTCTAAATTCATGGCTGTTTATTTGATATCTGGGTGTGTGTGATGTTAGGTGGGCCACCCTTATTACCGAGAGTGGTCTGGAGAAGGTGGTCAAGAGCATAGAATTACAATGCTTTGATATTTGCCCAAGCCAAGAATTTGAGATACTTGGAATGTCAGGTCCTATGATGTTAATGCTAATTAAACACAGCACGATTGATATGAGAACCAGCGTCACCGTGGAATTAGGGGCGGGTTTGTAGTCTGAAGTCCGATATTACCATACCATGCCTCACCTGGGATTTTCTTGATTAGGACCGGGTGACTAAACAGAAAATGCTTCGTTTACTGCATACTATCCACAAATCTTCGAGAAAATGGAAAGCAATTTTAATGATGTTACTATACTGTTGCAGACTTTTGATGTGTGGAACTGTTTCCTTTTGGCTGTGATTGTTGTTTCTATGTTCCAATTCAGACTCAAGAACGTGAAGCAAAAGCAGAAATGCGTCGGAAGGCTAAAGAATTGCAACAGGCTCGTAGAGATGCCGAAAGGCAAGGCAAGAAAGCTCCTGGCTTTGGTGGGTTTGGCAGTGGAGGAATCTCTGGTGGCTCAGCGGCATCAATGATAACTGATGCCATCATCGAACCGGAGAAACCCAAGATGACGCCAGCAGTAATGAGGTAAGTTCCAATTTCCAGAGTTCGAGTTTTAAAGCAGAAAAACTCATTTGTCTTCTGGTCGAGCTGCTCACTGTAATGGTAAGAGAGGCTGTCATGACAGTATGTTGCATGGATATGACTGACCTTTGCATTTTTATAAATGAGTATCTGTGGAGGACACTTCACCATCAGGGTAAGAATGTTAAATTTGGTTTATTTCACACATTATGCTGTTTTGGTTTGTTTATGAAGTGCTGTTCTTATTTTAATTGACAAGGGAGTAATGATTACCAATTCCACTTTTTAAAATTGGTTGAAAAAGAAAGGAAACTGCTTAGGGTTTGAGAATAGAAAATAGGAAAGTATTTGGTGAACCCAAACTTGGACTTCGAAATTCTGTAGCAGAAACAAGAATCAAGAAAGACTGGGACTATCATTGCTTTGATGTGGGTTGAAGGAATGACTTATCAAATAGACACTGTGAAACTTTACTCCGACAGGCAGCATATAGGAAGGAGAAGGCCTCTGCAGGTCAGTCCATGGAGTCCCAGGGAGTGTTGAAACACTTCAAAACCACACTGCACATTACCTTCCTTCCTTGATGTCAATTGTACTTAAAAATTCCAACAATTTCTTCTTGAACTTGCTCAATAACTGAGCTTGTGATTTTGTCATGATAGTGCTGAAGAATGTGGAGCATTATTTACATTTGTCTTTTATCCTTCATGAATCACTTGCACATGGTCACCTGCTATCCCTTCTACTTCCTCTAGCCTTCCAGACAATTTAAAAGTATTTGTATTGAATGAAATTGATTTTTGTATGTTTTTTGATTTATTATGTTTGTTAGACTACAAACTCTGAACTATCGTGTTACTCAGCAATGCTGATGTCAGCTGCTTTATTGCCTTTCATTCTTCCTATGCATCAAGTTTACCCTGTAAAATGGGTTCAAATGTATAAAGAAGCTAATATGGCAAAGTTCTTACCTTTTGCACTAACGGTTTAAGAAGAGAGTTAGCAAAAGTCAGGATGTCTAACTTTTCTAAGAACTTTTTTCTGAAGGGTTATATCATCTAAGAATATTCTGCTCTACATATTTAATATGCTAATAAAGCTGTATTCTTTTTAAAATTGGACCATTGACAGTATGGGTTTCGGATAGACCAGCATAGTTTAAAATTCTGATCCACATCTATGGGCATTTTGGCTCATTGCTCATGATCTTTTTTTTTGTAAAGAAATCTTTGAAAATGGTTGGACATTGCACGTGTCCGGAATTTCTTGATTTAAGGAGAAAGTGGTGTTTATTGCCTCTAGCTTTCCTTATTTGCTCATAGTGACTCAGTTCAATTATTGTTGCTGGGTAGCATGAAGAATTGAAGAGTCAGTTAGTTCCTTTTTGGCTGTTTGAGATTCTGCATTGTTAGCTGTAATATGTTATAGACCAAACCTGTGCCATTTTAAACCCGTTATCACTTAATTATGTTCTCTTATGGATTAAGGGCTGATGCAGCAGGTCTTGCGTGTGAAGCTGGTTTATATATAATCAGGTATGGTTTGCTTCAATTGCTTCAATAATGCATGGGGAGGGGCCCTTCCTGCAGCACCCAGTATGTGGTAGCCTGTTGAGTTGAAGGCCTTTTTTTCCCAAAATTCTGACTGCTTCTGCTTATCCTGGCTTGATTGTGGTATTGCCGTCTGCGTAGTACACCAAAATCTTGACAGATTTTCATTGGTGCAGATGTATAGTTGGTGTACTGAACCAAGTGTTTTTTTTGGGGAAGTACTACGTTGTCATGAATGTTAAAAGTTAATGTGTTCTGTTGTATGTGCAAGAACTGGTCCATTTACATTGGCGAGTGTGAAAGTTTTGGCATGTTTTGTGATGACTTGGTTAATGAATTAATTCTTTAAGTTTGGTTATCTCTTTATCTAAAATGTCGGCTTCTCTCTCTGCTCCTTCAGACCTTCTGGTCCAAGCAAGGCCTTAAAACTCGGGGCAAAGGGAAAAGATGTGGATAATTTTGTAGACAAGCTGAAGTTGGAAGGAGAACAGATTAGTTCCTCAACAAAACGTACGTCAGAAGCAGCTAAAGTGCTATCACCTCCTGTTAACATAGAAAGGTAAGTGAAAACTTTGTGCTGATATTGTAATTATGTAATTTGTAGACTGTTGTTTCCAGCTAATCTCCAACCTTGCATCTTAATGGACTTGAACTCATCCAAAGCTTGTGTCTGTACCTTCAATAGCCATAAGACCCATTCAATCATCACCCTGTGTTCGTTGGTCTGTAATGGCACGTTCTAAAATTTTTGTCTACATTTTCAAATTGCTCTTTGGCCTTACCCCTCCCTATTGTAACCTCCTTCAGTCTTACAAACCTGGATGTCTAAGCTGCTCCAATTCTGGTTTCTTCACTCTACCCTTTGAAAGCCGTGTCTTGAGCTGATTAGGCTTTCAAGCTCGGGAATGCTCTTCCTCAACTTCTCTGCTTCTCTATCTTTCTTTTCCTTTTTAATATGCACTTAAAGCCTGATTTTTTTTGAACTTAATATATTGTCTCTTCTCCTAATACTTGCTTGTGTGGCTCACTGTCAAGGATTACTTGCCTATAATATATCTTGGGCTGTTTTACTACATTAAAGAGCCCATGGGAGTGGTATAGTAGTCCCTTACATCTGGAGTAAGGATTCACGCTCTATCTAGAACGTGATGTCACATGAAATAATCTCAGTAAGTGTCAATCTAGCATCTAGTGGATGTACATCTCCAAAGCAAATCTACTACAAGTTAACAGTCCCCTCCAGAGAGATTGCAGGATGGCTGATGCCCAAACTGGTAAATTTAAGGAGGTACTCCTTCAATTTGGAATTAGATGCACTTGATTTTACTTTTGGTAGTCGTAGGATGGGCTATCCTGTAATTGAAGCCATTAATCAGCTACTGTTGGTTATGACCATTTCTGTTTTTTAATTTGTTTGTGAGTGTGACTGGCTGGGCCAGCATTTATTACTCAAGTTGTCCTTGAGAAGGTGGTGGCAAACTACCTCCTTGAACAGCCGCACTCCTGCAATGCCCCCAGGAAGGAAGTTTCGGGGTTTTGACCCAGTGACACTGAGGAGCAGTGATATATTTCCAAATCAGGATAGTGAGCGACTTGAGGGGAAACGTGCAGGCCGTGTGCATTCCCGTGTATCTGCTCCCCTTGTCCTTCTGGATAGTAGTAGTTGTGGGTTTGAATGCTGCTGTCTAAGGAGTGTGGGAGAATTTCTGCAATGCATTTTGCAGACAATGCACATTGCTGCTAAGTGGTGGTGATGGAGGGACTGAATGTTTGTTATTTTGGTTCTAATCAAGCAAGCTACTTTGTCCTGGATGGTATAAAGCTTCTTGTAGTGTTGGAGCTGCACTCATCCAGACAAGTGGAGAGTATTCTGTCACACTCCAACTTGTGTCTTGTAGGTGGTGGGCAGGCTTTGTGAAAGTGAGTTACTTTCTGCAGAATTCCTAACCTTTGATCTGATAGTAGCTCCCAAGGATATTGATCGTGCAGGATTTGGCAATGATAATGCCATTGAATGTCAAGTGGTGATGGTTAGATCCTCTCTTGTTGGAAATGGTCATTGTCTGGCATGTGTGGCGCAAATGTTATTTGCCAATTTTCAACCTAAGCTGGATGTTGTCCAAATCTTGCTGCATTTGGCTATGGACTGCTTCAATATCCAAGTTGAAGGGTGTTGAATATTGCAATTGTTGGTGAACGTCCCCACTTCTGACCTTACAGAGGAAAACAACTGACATCCAACAACTGGAACCATCTTCCTTTGTGCTAGTTTGATCCAGTTTTTCGAGGAATCCTTGATGCCGCACTTGGGCAGTTATGGCCTTGTGTCAAGGGCAGTCATTCTCACCTCACCTCCCCTCTGGAATTCAGTTTTCATTGTAAGTGATTGCAGGCATTGAGTGACAGGATCGCATGTTGAGCATTGTGCTGGAATGCTGCAATGTAACTGAGGTCAGGATTGAAAAGATTGCATTCATTTGTGTACACGTTGTTTAGAATCTTGATTGTGGAATCCCTGAAGCAATTTTCTGTAGCCAGCAGACATCTGATCTTCCCAACAGTGGAGGACAGATAAAGCAGTGAGAAAGACATGCAGTATTATTTTTAGCACCTTGAAAAAGACAGCCACTGACAGATGGCAGTAGCAACATGTCAGCCAGCTCAGTTTGAGTGAATTTGAGATTGTGCAGTCTGGCTATGAATGACTAACATACCGGGCAGTTAATTTACATGTACCTCTGCTTCCACACTGGTATGTGCAGTGGTTCTTCACATTATCTATTGTCAATCTCCTCTTCTGCCCAGATTGTTTCTATCCAAATAGTTATCTGATACCCGAAACTAAGTCTGTCATATTGACTCAAAAGGAGATTGCACCATTATTTAAGTTGTGTTTGCTGCTGATATAAATCAATCCGATAGAAAAGCCTGTTTGGTCCCACCCATCTTTCCACATGAGCCAAAAAGTGAAAGTTAAGAAGTTCAGCATTGCAACCTTTATTGGCTGAGGAACCTGGCTGATTTTTTTTTCTTAAATATAGCTTTGTCACCCTGCTTTCAAGACCTGATAATTGTGCCAATATCAGCCAATATCACCTTTTCTCCTTAACTAGCCAACAGATCTGGATGATACAGGCTTTTTCATTGTATTCACTTGGGAGTAATTTCACTGTTGTTCCAATTTGTCCAGCTCCATGAGTTGTATGACATCCCTTGAGAATACATACTTAAATGTAAGGACTTTGTGGTAAATTGGAAGATATGGAACAGTGTGGCTACTTTCTGGATTGAAAAGGGTACAGTGTGGTTTTATCAAGAAATGGAATCGCTTTTGTAATGTGTTGTAAACTATCTACTGTTTGAAAAGACTAATGGTGCATGTGTGCTAATGGTTGCCTGGTGGTCTTTTCTGGATTTAGTTGTCTGGTTTTCAGTCCTAGTGGTCAGGAGGAGAAAACCGCCAAGGCTTGCAGTAAAGCAAGTTTTGCTCTCCTGAAATTTTCTCAGTAGACATTCATGCAACCTGTCTGAGGGTTAACTGTTTCATGCAGAGGGTGGTGCATGTATGGAAGGCGCTGCCAGAGGAAGTGGTGAAGGAGGGTGCAATTACAGCTTTTAAAAGGCATTTGGATGGGTATATGAATAAGAAGGGTTTAGAGGGATATAGGCCAAATGCTGGCAAATGGGATCCGGTAGATTGCGATGTACAGTCGGCGCAGATGAATTGGACATAAGGGTCTGTTTCTGTGCTCTTTGACTGTATGACCATTTGTTTCTGACTATCTTGTAAACCTGAAAAATTAAACTGTGACTAATTTCCTGAACTGATTGTAACCTTAATTTCATATTCCTGCCTAACCTGGTAACTTTTCACCCCCTTTCTTAACAAGAATCTGTCTACATCTGCCTGAAAGTATTCAAAGATTCTGCTTCTACCAACTTTTCAGGAAGATAGTTCGAAAGACTCAAGACACTCAGATAAACTGTTGCCTCCTCTTTGCTTTAGAGAGGCCTCCCTTATTTTTAAACAGTGGCTTCTAGTTCTTGATTTGCCTATCGGAGAAAGCATACTCTCCACATCTGTCCTCTAAAGACCTGACAGGATTTTCTATGTTTCAAACAAGTCACCTGTAATTGCAGCAGTTATAATGCACCTGTATTTTTTTTTCTGAAGAAGGGTCTAGGCCCGAAACATCAGCCTTCCTGCTCCTCTGATGCTGCTTGGCCTGCTGTGTTCATCCAGCTCCACACCTTGTTATCTCACCTGTAATTGCAGCAGTTATAAGCCTAGCTTGTCCAGTTTTTCCTTTTAAGATAATCTGGCCATTCCAGGAATTAGTCTGGTAAACCTTTTCTGAACCGCTTCCAATGCATTTATATGCTTTCTAATATAAGGTATTGTGCACAGTAGTCTAGATGTGGTTACAGTAATGTCCTGTATAACTGAAGGCATAACCTCCCTGCTTTTGTATTCAGTTCGATTCGTAATAAATGGTAACATTCCATTAGCCTTCCTAATTATGTGCTGCATTCGCATGCTAACCATTTGCTTCTTATGTACTTGAACACCCAGATCCCTCTGCAGCTGAGCTCTTCAATGTCTCACCATTCAGTATTTTTTATTATTCCTGCCGAAATGCACAATTTCACATTTTCCCATGATATACTTAATTTGCTAGATCATTATCCACTCACTTATCTGCATCATTTCATAGGCTCCTTTCACCCCTCTTCATAATTTGCTTTCCTACCTGTCTTTGTCATCAGCAAATTTGTCAACAATACTTTCCATACCTTTATCCAAGTTATTTATATCAATTGTAAACATTTTTAGCACTGATCCCTACCATTTGCTATATCTTGCCAACCTGCAAAAGATCCATTCATACTTCCTGTCTGCTTTCTGTTAGTCAGCCAATCTTATATCGTTGTCAATATATTACTCCTTACACTGAGGTTTTATTTTCCTCTAACCTTTTGTAGCCAGTTATTAAGTGCCTTCTGGAAATCTAAGTACAATATATCTACCTGTTCCTCGTTAGCGAAAGCAATTGTTACTTCCTCAGAACTCCAACAGATTGTTTAGATTTCCTTTTCACAAAACCATGTTGCTTCTGCCCAATTGTCTTAACGTATCTAAATGCCCTGTTGTAACTTCTTTAATAATAGCTTCTGACATTTCCCTATGATGGATGTTAAGCTAACTGTCTTGTTGATTCCTGCTTTGTTTCCTTCCCTTTTTGAATAAAGGAATTGCAGTTGCAGTCTTCCAATCCATTGGGACTTTTCCCTAATCAACAGTGTTCTGGAAAATTAAAACCTATGCGTCTACTTGCTCACTTCTTTTTAAGGTCTAGAATGAGGTCCACCGGGACCCAAATACTTGTCAGCCCACAACTTCTAAAGTTTATTTCATAAACTGTTGTCAATATGTTTATTTGTACATAGATAGGGATTTAGGAGCCAGGAGTAGGTATGCTCCGTGAGCCCCCCTGCACTATTCAATAAGATCATGTAATTGTAATTTAAATCTACATTTCTGCCTACCACAAATAGCCTTACACCCCCTTGCATGTAGAGAATCTGTCCACCTCTGCCTTAAAAATATTCAAGGATTCTATTTCCTTCACCGTTTCAGAAAGAGTTCCAGTGATACTCAACCCTCCCAAGATAAAAATCCACCTAATCTTTGTTCTAAACTGGCAGCTCCTGAGTTTTAAACGATGACTAGTTCTAGATTCTTCCATAAGGGAAAAAGTCCTCACAAAGCTACTAAATTCTTGTGTTGTCTGCATATGTGCACCATTGGAAACATAGCATTTATTGCCCAATCCAGGTTTTATTTTTGCAGAGATGGATTTTCTTTACCAACCTCTGAAAACTATCGGTAACCTCTAAGGCGACATCAGAGGGCAGCTTAGGGTCACATATAAGTGAACCATAGGTAAGGACAGCATGTCAAAGTGCATTTGTAAACCAGATTTTTTTAAAACAACAATTCAGTAACTTCATGGTTAGTCCAATCATATCAGCTGAGTGGTAGATGACAGGGAAAGATACCTGTAGACAGCAAGAAAATATCAATGGACTGGTCAGCTTGGCAGAAAGTTGGCAAATAAAATTCAACCCCAAAGAGGTGATGCATTGGATTTCAAGGCAAAGGATTACACAATATGTGGGAAAAGGTGAGGTTGAATTCTCATTGCATTCCTCCTAGTCACAGTTGTAACACATTAAAATTTGCAATCTCAAGTGGACATGAAGGTTCCCATGGTATTGCTTAAAGAAGAACAGAATATTCTTGATACCCTATTAACCAGAATCTGCAAGAATGTAATATAACAAGGTGTAGAGCTGAATGAACACAGCAGGCCAAGCAGCATCGGAGGAGCAGGCAAGCTGACGTTTCTGGTCTAGACCCTTCAGAAATGGGGGAGGGGAAGGGGATTCTGAAATAAATAGA
>NC_063363.1:4213430-4223852 GCF_021869965.1 Rhincodon typus
CCTGGATGTATTCCCAGGAATATCCTCCCTAATTGCAGCTGCAATGTTATCTCTAATCAAATACGCCACTCCCCCTCCTCTCTTGTCCCCGTTTCTATCCTTCCTATAGCATCTGTACCCTGGAAGATTAAGCTGCCAGTCCTGTACATTCCTGAGCCATGTAATTGCAATGTATCCCAGTCCCATGTTCCCAACCATGCCCTGAGTTCATCTATCTTACCTGTTAGGCCTCTTGCATTGAAATAAATGCACTTTAATTTATCAGTCCTATCTCATTCTCTGCTTTGTTCCTGCCTGCCCTGACTGTTTGATCTGCTCCTTTTCTCAACTGCATCAATCTCAGACTGATCTCTTTCCTTACTATCTTCCTGGATAGCATCCCCCTACAAGTTTAAATTCTCCTGAGCAACTCTAGCAAATCTCTCCATCAGTATATTAGTCCCCTTCCAATTCAGGTTCAATCTGTCCTTCTTATACAGGTCACTTTTACCCCAGAAGAGATTTCAATGATCCAAAAATGTGAATCCTTTTCCTCTGCACCAGCTCCTCAGTCACACATTATTCTGCTCTATCCTCCTATTCCCACCCTCACTAGCTCACAGCACTGGGAGTAATCCAGGTATTATTACCCTCAAGGGCCTACCTTTTAAATTCCTGCCTAACTTCCTATATTGTCTCCTCAGAATCTCATCCTTTTCTTTTCCTATGTTGTTAGTTCCATTGTGTCCAACGACGACCTGCTGGTCCCTGTCCCCTTTGAGAATATTCTGCACCCTCACCGAGATATCCTTAATGCTGGCACCAGGGAGGCAACACACCATCCTGATGTCTCGTTGTTGGCCTTAGAAATGTCTGTCTGTGCCCCTAAATAGAGAGTCACCTATCACAACTGATCGCTTGGAACCTGACGCACCCCTCATTACATTAGGGCCAGTCTTAGTACCAGAAACCTGGCTGTCAGTGCTACATTCCCCTGAGAGTCTATCACACCCTACAGTTTCCAAAACCACATACTTGTTTGATATGTTGATAGTCACAGGAGATTCCTGCACGACCTGCCTCCCTCTCCTACCCTTCCTGGAGGTAACCCATCTACCTGACTGTATCTTCAGTTTTTCTACCTTCTGCAACTGCTATCCATCATACCCCCTAGCTCCTGTAAATTCCTCAATGTCTCTTAACTGCCACTCCAACCAATCCATGTGATCTGAAAGGTCTTGCGTAACTTTTCACCAGTACAGGAAGCCCAGAGGATATTTGTGCACTTAACCTATCTGATCAGGATGTTCTTGATGTCAACCTGTCTCAGAACAAATGACAAGTGTTGGGTTTAGTTTTCAAATATTGACCGCTCTGTTCTAACTGGGGTGGATTATTTCATTTACCAAATGTGAAAATAGAAATTGCAAGCAGGGCAGTAAGTGACCACCAGAAGGGGATAAAAGTCTTTGGTAGGATGTGTAATCTCTGTTCCTTTTCCTTTTCTGATAATGATTGTTTGATCATATTTCAAAAGCTTGATTAACAGCAAAATGTGCTATTATTATCGATCCTTGATTAAATCCAATCATTGTGTTACATGTCAGAAGATCATGCATACATATCAAAATAACAAAGTTTAAGGATTTCTCCAGTTTTCAACTGATATGGTTAAGTGTGCAGTCAAAAGGTTTTGGGTTTAAGCCCCACTGCAGAAAATTGCTGTATAATGCAGATTGCCACTTCCAGTGTAGTCTGAGTGAGGACTATACTGTCAGTGGTGCCATTTTTAAATTGGGATGTTATATTGAGATCCTCTCCTACCTCATGAGAAGATGTAAAAGATCCTATGCTACTATTACAAACAAATTTGGGAGAATTCTCCCTTTTTCTTCTGGTCAGTATTCATCCCTGCATCAACACCAGTTTATTCATCACACTGCAGTTTGTGGAAGATTGCTGTGTGCAATTGGCTGTTGTGTTTTCTATATTACAACAGTGACTACACTGGTTCTTTGGGACATCCTGAAGTTGTGAATGTCGATATGAGTGCAGTTGCTATATAAATTTAATAAATATAAAAACATTAAAAGGTCCAGAGTGAGCAGAAGGCACTTAGCCAATGAATCGCACCCCATTCGGAGACCATGCACATTATTTTGCTATAGATATGCCTCTCATACCATCCTTCTTATCTTTAGATCCTCCCTTTTCCATTTGTGTTCTGTTCTTTTCCCTTGCTACCCATTGGAGGATTCATTCGAACCCAGGGTTTGTGTTCGGAAATGCTAGGAAATCCTGTTAAAGTATCAGTGCAATTTCCTAGTCAGCAGCTATCAATCTTGGTGAGATACTCTGCCATTTGAATCAGGCTTTGCAACAGGTGAAACTGGGTAAAGCTCTCTGTGCAAACTGGGATTAGATACAGAGTAAAGCTCTCTCTATGCTGTCCCCATCAAACACTCTCCAGGTAGGTACAGTACAGAAATAAAAACAGAAAATGCTGGAGAAACTCAGCAACATCTGTAGAGAAAGAAACAGAATTAATGTTTTGAGTCCAGTGACTCTTTTTGCAATTCCGCAGAAGAGTCATATCGGCCTCAAAATGTTAACTATGTTTCTCTCTCTGCAGATGCCACCAGATCTGCTGAGTTTCTCCTGCACTTTGTTCTCTTTTAAGCATCCATAGTACTTCACTTTTATAACAGGTACATAGTAAAACTCTCTCTAGATTACTTCTGTGTGTCTCGCACTGTCTATACGTGTCTCTTGCCTTCTAAAAACCACATACTTCTGCATAGATGAAGCACAGCATGTTGTTTTTGATCCCAGTGACCCAGGTACTGATTTCTGTAACCACAGCTGGTCTGCTGTCTGTATTTGACCTTCAGAGTGAGTTGAGCTTGAATCCACTAGCCTGCTGCATGCAGTGTAGTTCTAATAACCCACTTCCATCTCCAGAGACTGTCTTTTGATTAACATATCCAGATATTTTTGGTTAGAATATTTTTGTGCTGCGCTTGAGTAAGTACAGCACACAAGTTCCCCCTTTTTAGAAAAAGAAGGGAATTTCACAGTTTTCTTTTCTTTATTCACCTTGTGTTTTCCCTGTCTCTCTCTCTCTCTCCTTGCTGTGTTTTAACTTTATTTTAAAAGGCAGAGTAGGTAGGTTTCTGGTTATTGGGCAATGGGGCCCCCAACATCCCCATCATTTAGATTCACTCCCACAGCAGCTGCTTTTGAGTCAGACTGGGGGAGGCATATGAATATGAAGACATCTGTAACAGTGCACTGGGGAACTACAGTCCACATGTTATTTCCTTAATGGTAAAACACTGCATTACAAGCCCTACCCTCCATTCCTTGACAATGTTGAAACAGCAATATAATCTTCATGGGCTGCTTTGTGTTCTTTTAGATCAAAAAATGGGAGTCAATAGCAGTTAAAATCCGCCCCTCCTCCTCATCAGTTGCTCTTTTTCTGTCAGTCCTATGTGAGATGTTTGAGCGTTTAATCCAGGTTTATATTCCCAGTGCAGCAATGAGGGAATGCTGCACTGTCTGTACTGCTGCTTTTAGAGGAGTGTAGAAGATCCCATGACACAATTCAAGAGGAGGAAGGCAGTTATTTCCCATTGTCCTGGCCAACATTTATTCCTTTGCAAACATCACATCTTTCTATTTTTCTTTATTTTGGATAGTGGACCAAAAATAGGAAAAGGATGCTGTTATAAACCAAGTACGTTGGAAGAAGCTATTGCAGTTTTAAAATGAGTTACTGGAATTGACTGTATTGCCATGTTCAAGCAGTGGGGGAAACACTGGAGATCTGTCAGCGCTGTGAATGAGAGTTCAGAGCAATTTTACCCAGAGACATGCTGTTCATTAATTTTCCAATAGGGATCAGTTGTGTGGGTCAAGAGTGCTCAGCGTAACAAACAACTCTCTGATTGGCTCCTGAGTAGGTGCACAGCCTGTGAGTGTGCAATTGACAGCAGAAAGCCTCCAGTCTCTTAAAAAGAAAAGATCCTAACAAAGAATTGGAAGATAATTAATTATTCTCACTCGCTAGTTGCCAATAAGTTACAGTCTCTAACCAGTGACTGAGAGACTGAACAATTATTAAACTAACCAACCTGTGTCTTCAGTTAAAAAAAAAAAATTGAGGGGACTTGAGATGAAGAAGATTGGAGATCAGAAGGACTTGGGAGAAGTAAAAGGACACCTCATTTAATCCTGTTGATTGGTGCTATTGAACTGTGCTCCCCTAATATTTTTCTCCACCCATTACCTCTGTTTCTTCTGTCTGCATGTGTGTAGGAACCTATGATGGGCAGACTTTACGTTGGAGAGTTATAAGTTGATAAGTTATTTTGTTTATCTGTGGTTAGAAGTCATTTTATTTGTAATAAATAGTAGTTTCATAAGTACAGAAATTTGGTCAGTGTTTGGTATTGACTTGGATCAGGTAGGTAACCTGATCATTTTCAGCAATTTGATTAAATGTTTAATATTCCAGAATTTTGGGGCTCGGATATTGGTACACTTTCCCACGTGTGTTATGACACCTTAATGAGCTACTAAAAGAAAGATTCGTTCCTTCATTATTTCTTTGTAGACTGTGAGAACTTGCATTGCACAAATTCAATTTACTAATGTTACAACCATGACATCACTTCATTGGCTGGACATTTTTGGGATGCTGTGAAATGCATGCAGTGCCAATGTTCATCATTATCAAATAGATGATGGGGATGCTAATTAAGGTTGGAATGTCCTCCTTCAGTTCAGGCGTTTTGAACATTCCTGATTTTCCTTTGCTCCACGAGGTGGTTCCTTCAGCTGTCTGGGCCCTAAACTCTGGAATCCCCTCCCTTAACATCTCCACCACCTTCTCTGTATCCTTTTAAAAGGCTCCTTAGAAGCTACATCTTTGACCAAGCTTTTGATCATTTGCCCTAGTAGCTCCTAATGGGACTCAGTGTGACTTTCTCTTTGTCCTTTCAATGCTTCTATGAAGCAAATTGCAAATTGTTAATATGCATTCTGTCTTTGATCATGGGAGAAACAGCATATGTATATGGTATCAGCAGACAGCAAAGATTATATGAGAAATAGGATCTTCTTGGGACATTTGTTCTCAAATATTCCAAACAAATGGTTGTCTTTTTTTGAAGAACCTTTCCTGAGGAAATGACTTGAACTGGAATTGACTGGGGCTATGGGGACATGATGGCCTAATGGTATTATCGCGAGGATATTAATCTAGGAACTTAGCTAATGCTCTGGGGATCTGGGTTTGAATCCTGCCACAACAGATGGTGCAATTTGAATTCAATATAAAATAGCTGGAATTAAGAATCTACTGATGACCATAAAACCATTATGGATTGTTAGAAAAAACCCATTTGGTTCACTAATGTCCTTCAGGGAAGGAAATTTGTCTAGCCTACCGATGACTCCAGAACAACAGAAATGTGGTTGACTCAACTGGTCTTTGAAATGGCCTAGCAAGCCATTCAACTGTATCATTCAACATATAGCATGTGGACTGCAGCAGTGAAGAAGGCAGCTCACCGCCACCTTCACAAAGGGCAACTAGGGACGGGCAATAAATGCTGACCCAGCCAATGATGCCTATGTCCCATGATTGAATAAAAAATGTCATGTTTAAAAAGAACAGTTGAGCAGGTGGAGGGATGAACAAAATACCGATTAAGAACGTAGCACATCGAATATAGGACATAGAACAGTACAGCACAGTACAGGCCCTTTGGCCCATGATGTTGTGCCAACCTATTATCCTACTAAGATCAATCTACCCTACATTCTACTATCCTCCAAGCCTATCCAAGAGGCGCTTAAAAGTCTCTAAAGTATCTGACTCCAATCAGCTAATCAGCATCAAGAGGATGCTGGATTCTAATTTAAGTCTGGAATGTCCTGTTTCACTGTTGGCCTGTGTTACTTTCCTCCATTCAGCAAGGCTGTTGCTTCAACTTCCTGGGCCCTAACTCTGGAATACCTTCCCTAAATCTCTCCCACCTCTCTCTCAATCCTTGATAACAAGGTGTAGAGCTGGATGAACACAGCAGGCCAAGCAGCATCAGAGGAGCAGGAAGGCTGACGTTTTGGGCCTAGACCCTTCTTCAGAAATTTCTCAAACCTTCCCTTTTTATAGGCTCCTTAACACCTACCTCTTTGACTAAGCTTTGTGTCACTTGCCCAAGTATCTCTGTATGTGCCATTTTATTTTTCCCTTTTAATGCTCCTATGAAGCACGTTGAACTTCTTACTATGATGCAATACTTGTTTTGTGGTTATTAATGTGTTTCCAAAACTATTTCAAATTTGGATTGAAATTGCTGACTTCTCATATCTTCTCACCATCCCTATAAACATTTATAACCTTAATGTTTAATCATGTCCTCCGATGCTGAGCCAGATTTTATTCACTACTAGTTTCCACCCACAGTTTCTGAGACTGCTGAGCTGGGCAGAGGGTGAGATTAGTTGTCTGATTACTTGAGTGGAAAGTAGTAATCACCTTTATCAATACTTCTTTTCTTGAATATTCCATTCTAATTCGACACATACGTGTTAAGATTCTGACACAGGTGCCTTTGGTCTTTTGCTTGAAGAGGGTGAATATAATTTATTTTCTAATTGTTGTTTTCTACAGTGATTCTGACCTGTTATTTTCCAGCTCACTCTGAGACCCACAGCAGTATGTATGTAGCTTGGCATCTAGCGAGCTTACAAAGCAGCCATTTTAACACCGACGTCTTACAGAGTGTGCATCTTTCTGGCTGTTTCTGTGATGATATTCTAAATATAATCTAGGCTTGTTTTTTTTTTAACAGTAGTATTTCCTTTACAAACTCTGTCCCTGTTCTGCATCTTCTGAGTTTCTTTGCCTCCATCATTAGCATTTGTGCATTTAGCTGTCTGGACCTGAGCTCTGGAATTATGTCCTTTAAACCATACCATTTTCTCTCTTTCCTCTTTTTAGAAACACTCCTTAAAGTCTACCTCTTTGACCAAAGATTGGATTCCCAGTCTTAATATCTCCTTTATCGGGTAAAGTGTGAATTCTGTTTGATAATGTCCTGGTGCTGTTGTTAGTGCTATTTGAAAGCAAGTTTTTTTGTTCTATGATTAAAAGTTTGTTTTAAAAGTACATTTTTACACCTGATTCATGGTGAGAAAATCCAGGGTGAGATTTGCATACCTCTCTCAACATTGGCAGTAACGCCATCTCATTTCTGATTCACATTCTGCTCACTTTTCTCGCTTCTATTTCTGAAAGACGATACTGAAAATGGCGTGGATACGTTTCAATTACAGCGATGGAAATATGCATTCTTGTCAGTTACTCTCCCAGGTGAGGTCAAATCAGCTGGAGTTCATAAATTGATATCCTTTCTGGCAAAGATTTGAGGTTGTTCATTATTGATGTAAAATGATATTGATGCATTTTCCAGAATCTTCTGTTATGGTGCAAGAAAACCAGCTCATTTGAATCTTTTTCAAATTAAACAGAAGGTTGGGGATAGAGTTAAATATGCCATTTTATAGAAATTTACAGTTTGGGCCTTTGTGTACAGCATCAGACATTCCCAGGGCAGCTACAGCACAGCGTTAGATATCCTAAAGCTCCCTCTACTCTTTTGAACTGTAAGTACAGCTCCCTCTATACTGTCCTCATCAAACACTCCCAGGACAGGGACAGAATTGGGTTTGACAGAGTGAAGCTTTCAGCTGATCTACCCTATTAAATTCCTTTAACCGCTATCTGAGTGGTTAGAGAAGTGTTTCCTGTTGCTACAATGCAACATTTTCCACCCCAGCTAATTTTACAAGCTGCCTATTAGTGTGCACTTGTACAGCAGGTATGAATTTGAGACTGTTAACCGTTTTCTATTTGATCATGAAATGTGGGCTTTGTTGGCTGGGCCAGCATCTGTCGCCTCAAACTAGAATGCTGCAGATGTTGGAAATCTGAAATAAAAACCGAAGATGCAGGAGAAGCTCATTAATTTCAACAACTTCAGAAGACAACTTCTGTCCTTCATTGTGATTTATAGATTGTCCCCACTCCACCCATCATGACTGGCTTGTCTGGTTGACTTTGCTCTCTACACCAGTTAACCCATTTTTTTCCTTTTCATGCCTAACATTTGCACCTATTTTAAATCTCTATCACTCCTTTACCACCTTTTGCACTCCCTTTGTCTCTTGCTATGCTCTCCCATCATCTATTTCACCAGCTCCTCCTCCCCACTCATCAACAGCATAAAACCACCATTTCCCAGTCCCTTTCAGTTTTGAATAAGAGTCCTATCAGCTTCAAAATGTCAACTCTGTATCGCTCTCCACAGATGCTGCCAGACCTGCTGAATTTCTCCAGCAATTTGTTTTTATTTCAGCATTTATTGCCTACCCCTAATTGCTGTTGAGAAGGTGGTGGTGAGCTGCCCGATTAAACCACTGAAGTCCTTGTAGATATATCCACTATGCCATTAGGAAGGGAGTTCTACGATTTTGACCTAGTGGCAACAGTGATGATTCAACAATTTTATTTAAAGTCAGGATGGTGTTTAGCTTGGGTGGGGGGAGGTGGAGCTATTTAAGAGACTTGCAAAGCCAGCAAAGCCACTTGTGAAAGTGCTGCCATTACTCTTCAGTGAGAAAGCATGCAGCTGCCTTTACCAATGTAAAATTGTTGCCATAGTCCCAGAGAACCATAGGGCTGCTGTCTCATTAGAGAGATATATCTGGTGGTAAGTTTAACCCGAGGATCACCACACCTCAGGTGAGGGGTGAGGTCAAGAAGGAGGGACCTATATGGTAACCTCAGTTGTTGTGGGAATTGAACCCATGCTGTTTGCATCACTCTGCATCACAAACCAGCTATCCAGCCAACTGAACTAACTAATAACCCCCACATCCATATGTACAACATGAGCTGAAGAAGTAATAGGGCAAATTGCTTCTTTCATAGTATCACAGGCGTTTACCATTTAACTTTTAGCAGAGTTTAATTGTTCTTGTGTACTCTCTGAATCTTATTTGACTCCAGGTGCAACAATGAAGGAGCTGTATACAAGCTGTTGTACAAAGCTGAATTGTCAGGAATCAAAACTGTACTGCTGACACACTAAAGTGTAACAGTATCACACTATTTTGTAATGCATTTATAAACATAATCTCTCAGTGGTTACTATTAGCACTGAACAATGCAAATCCTCTCCTTCTTGATGCAGCATTGAAGATGGGATACTTTATATCTGACTGACTCTGACTCTATGCTGTCCATGTCCTGGGAGTGTTTGCTGGAGTCAGTGTAGAGGAGGCTTTACTCTATCTCCGTTTAAGGTGTGTTGTAAGCCATCTACTGTTTACAGAAAAATCAAGTGACTTTTGAGAAAGGGAAACAAAGCTTTCGAGGAGATAAGAGATGGAATTTATGGCCTTTAATTACTGGGAAACCTTGTTTTGAAAAGACCAAGGGGGCATGTGTACTAATGGTTACCTGGTGGTCCTTTCTAGATTTAGTTGTCTGCTTTTCAGTCCTAAGTGGTCAGGAGGAGAAAATCTCCAAGGCTTGCAGTAAAAGCAAGTTTCAGTCTCTTAAAATTTTTTTCTCATTGAACTTTCATGGCAACCTGGGCCTGAGGGGTAACTTTTTCATTCAGAGGGTGGTGCATGTATGGAACGAGCTGTTAGAGGAAGTGGTGGAAGCTGGTACAATTACAACATTTAAAAGGCATCTGGATGGGTATATAAATAGGAAGGGTTTAGAGGACACGGGCCAAATGCTGCCAAATGGGACTAGGTCTGATTAGGATGTCTGGTCAGCATGAAGGTGTTGGACAGAAGGGTCTGTTTCTGTTCTGTATGACTCTATGATTCTATCTAACCCCAAGCTGTCTGTGTCCTGGGAGTGTTTGTTGGGGGCTGTGTAGATGTAGCTTTACACTGGAATCAGATTCTCATATACATGTTGCATTGTACTTTCTCCTGTTTTGGAAATGTTTTATTTCTTTCTGTTGTCTCTGACTGAACCATAGAAATTCATGGCAGAGAGGTGCATTCATCCCATTGTGTAACAAGGAGCCATCCAGCCTAATCCCGTTTCTCAGTTCTTAGTCCATTTCCCTATGGGTTGCGGCATTTCAAGTGCTCCCAGAGGTTATTTTTTAATTGCAAATTTTGCCTCCACCATCCTTTTCAGACAGTGAGATCCAGACCCTTGCCACCCTTTGGGTGGAAAGAATTCTGCTCAACTCCCCTCTAATTCTTTTACCAATTATTTTAACTCTGTTCCCCCAGAGGTTTCCATGAAGTTCCCGCCTTCTCAACACCAAAGACAGAAGTTGCTGGAAAAGCTCAGCAGGTCTGGCAGCATCTGTGAAGAAACAATCAGAGTTAACGTTTTGG
>NC_063363.1:4224352-4263239 GCF_021869965.1 Rhincodon typus
CCATCAAAATTATTCAAGCAAGTTTTGGATAGTTTAGGAACAAAACAATTTAAATCCTTTGCGTATAATCCAGAATTGCAGGCAGCATTAGAACAATGACATCAGACTGTAGAGACCATGTTGAGGGCTTATAGTCAAGACTATCCAGGGGATTGGGATAAAGGAATTCCATTTGTACATTTTGCAGTTAGGAATGCACCAAATTAATCTACCAAATTCAGTCCATTTGAATTAGTTTTTAGGCATGAAGTGAGAGGACCACTGAAATTAATTAAGGAGAAATTCATGAGTCAGAGATCACAGATTTGGACAATGTGTCAAATTTAAGGGAAAGGGTAAATAGAGCAGGTGAGTTGGCTAGAAAGCATTTAAAAGTAGCATAACATGTGATGAAATAGGAAGCAGAAAAGAAATCAAAAATTCACAGTTTTGTTAGTGGAGATAATGTGTTAGTGGTTAGTATTACTTCCAGTGGAGGTGAACTTTTAAAAGCAAGGTTGAGTGGACCTTATCAAATCAAAAGGAAATTGAGTGAGGTGAATTATTTGATAGGAACACCAGATAGAAAGAAATCTCAGAGTACGTCATGTGAATATGCTCAAAAGATATTTTGATAGGGAAGGAAAGCAAAAAGAGAATGTGTTACTAGTTACAACACAGAGTGAAGAATCAAGATCAGATGATTTTTAATTGGACATTCCTCAACTTAAATTGGATGATGAGGTAGTTCTCAAAAATTGGGATAAATTACAGAGTTATCTTCCAGAGGAAAGTCAAAATGTCCTGAAGGAGTTATTACATTCACATGGGGAGATATGCAGGAATAAATTTGGAAGTACTAACCTAATTACGCATGATGTAGATATAGAAAATGCTATCTCAATTAAGCAACATCCTTATAGATTAAATCCTTTAAAGTTGGCTCAAAAGGACCTTGAACACATGCTCAAAGACAAATTAATCAAAGTGAGTTGCAGTGAATGGAGCTCACCCATAGTAATGGTGCAAAAACTGGATAGCACCCAATGATTATATTTGGACTGTCGCAAAATCAATGCAGTTACAATATCTAATTCAAATTCTGTTTCACATTTGGAAGACTGTATTGAGAAAGTGGGACAAGCAACTTATATCTCTAAGTTGGACTTAATCAGAGGATACTGGCAGGCATCTTTATCCAAAAGAGTGAAGACAACTTAGGATTTTGTGACAGTGAATAGACTGTACCAGTTTACAGTCATGCCATTTGGTATGAAAAATTCACCAGCCACATTTCAAAGACTAACCAATGAAGTCATTTTGGGATTATTCAATTGTCTCGTGTACATCGTGACATTGTGATTTTTAGTCACATATGGAAGGAACATTTGCAACATCTATCGGAATTGTTTGATTGACTTTGGGAGGTGGGCTTGGTGATAAATCTGGCTGAAAGTGAGTTCGCAAAAGCCGATGTCATATTCCTGGTCCATGTCATTGGTCATGGACAGACAGTCCCTTTGATGTGAAAACAAAGGTTATTGGGGAGTTTCCCATACCATTGACGAATAGGGCCGTACTATGATTCCTGGGAATGAGTAGTTTTTATTGGAAGTTTGTACCAAATATTAGCAGTGTGATAGCTCCACTGACTGACTTAGTAAAGAAGTGCAGAAAATTTCAGTGATGGAGGACTGTCAGAAGGCATTTGACAGCCCGAGAGCTGTGTTAACCACTGTCCCAGTGTTAGCCACACCTAAATACGCAAAGCTATTCAAAGTGGCTATCAATGCAAGTGATGTGGTTGTCGATGCTGTACTCTTAGAAGAAGATGACGAGAAGATAGAAAGACCTATTGGGTATCTTTCCAGAAAATTGAATAATCATCAACAGAAATATTCCACAATTGAGAAGGAGACCTTGAGCTTGGTGTTGGTGTCACGACATTTCAACATTTAAATTGCCAGTAACGTGTCTGAGATAATTGTATGTACTGATCATAACCCCCTAAATTTTTTGGAGAACTTTAAGGACAAAAATTCCAGACTGTTGAGATGAAGTTTATTATTGCAGCCATTCAATTTGAAAATTATACACATTGTAGGACAAGAAAACAAAATTGCTGACAAATCGTCGCAACAGGGATGAAGGAAGACGGAGGCATTCAGTGGCAGAAAAAAATCCAGACTGGAATAGATTGTAGTCATGATTTTTTGCATGCTTATAATCAATGGAATGAATATGTATTGTGTACTAAGAGCGTAAGACTAAGGTTTTTTTAAAAATGAAGGCATCTATGTATATTGATGGTTCATTTTGTTTTAAAGGGGGAGGTATGATAATGCTATAGTCTTAAGAGGTTATTTTATCCTGGGTTTTTTTTTGAAGAGAGATTTTAAGGCAGAGGCACCAAGCAGTCTACCAGAACCACTAGAATAAACAGTTTGTGAGGCCTTGGGTTTTTTAAAAAGTTGGAACAATAGAACCAGCCTGAAGGGGTGTGGTCAAACTCCTACAGAACTTTAGTTTAGCTTTCAGCAGAAGCTACTGGGGTTGTGAAAAGCTGACACATCTCTTTGCTACAGCTGAAAACTGAAGTTCTCTATCTCTCAGAATTTTCTTTTGATGTTCTTTCATCCTGGATTGCAGAACTACATGTGAAACAGTCTGTTTTAGAGTCATGGAGTCATACAGCACAGAAGCAGACCCTTTAGTCCAACCAGTCCATGCCAAACATAATCCCAAACTAAACTAGTCCCACCTGGTCCATATCCCTCCAAACCTTTCCTATTCATATATCCATCCAAACATCTTTTAAACATTGTTGTACTCGCATTCACCACTTCATCAAGGAGTTCATTCCACACGTGAGTGTCACTGGCTGGGCCAGCATTTATTGGCCATCCACAGTTGCCCTTGAGAAGGTGGTGGTGAGCTGCCTTCTAGAAACACTGCTGTAGATTGACCTACAAGGTTGTTAGGGAGAGAATTCAGGATTTTGACCCAACAGCACAAAAGGAATGCGATATTTCCAAGTCAGGATGGTGAGTGGCTCGGAGGGGAACTTGCAAGGGGTGGGTATTCCCATGCATCTGCTGCCTTTGTCCTTCTAGGTGGAAGTGATCATGGGTTTGGAAGATACTACCTAAGGATCATTGGTGAATTTCTGTAGTGTATCTTGGAGATAGTACACACTACTGCTACTGAGCATTCACACTGAAGGGAGTGGATGTTTGTGGATGTGGTTCCAATCAAGCAGGCTGCTTTGCCTTGGATAACGACCAGCCTTTTGAGTGTTTGTGCTGCAGTCATTTAGGCAAATAGGGAGTATTCCACCACACTCTTCTCTTGTGACTTGTAGATGGTGGACAGACTTTGGGGAGTCAAAAAGTGATTTACTCCTCTGACCTGTTCGAGCTAAGAAAAGGAAATCTGCTAATGCCGTTCTGGATGGTTTAAGCTAAATCAGCAGAGGGATGGAACCTGAGGCCAAATTCACAGCAGGAGCTTAATGAGTGATTCTGAAAGACAGGGGATCCAGAGGTTAAAAAATGTACGGCACAGAAAATTAGTAGTATCAAAAGATATATGTTGTGTAAATGCAAATATAGTTGATAAAGAAGAAAAATAAAGCCAATGAGCTAAGAGCACAGATAGACATGTGGCAACATAGAAATTTGATTTAAAGAAGTGCAAGGATAGCAGCTCATCATCCTTGGATACAGTTTCAGAAATGACAGAGAAGGAGATAAGAAAGGTAGGGGTATGGCATTATTGGTTAAAGAATCAATCTCAGCTGTGAGGAGGAATGATACACTAAATGAAGCATCAAATGAGTCCAGATAGGTTGAGCACAGAAACAAAAAAAGGGGCAGCCACATTGCTAGGTGCGTATTGTAGACCCCCAAATAGTGGGAGAGAGTTAGAGATGCAAATGTGCAAATTTCTGAGTGTAAAAACAAGGCTTTGCTTTACAAAATTGAGAGATGATCTGGCAAAATGTGGACTGGTTAGAGCTACTTGAGGGAAAATCAGTGGCAACTTAGAGGGAAGTATCAATAAGTGAGATGCTATGGACACAATGTCGTCACAAAGACAAAGGGTGGTGCTGCCTAATGTAGAATTACATAATTATTCAGAAGCAAATAGGATAAAACAAAGCAGAAAATTAGAGCTTACAACAACCTCAAAAATTTAATACTTAAGAAAACTTAGAACATAGAACATAGAACATAGAACATTACAGCGCAGTACAGGCCCTTCGACCCTCGATGTTGCGCCGACCTGTGAAACCAATCTGAAGCCCATCTAACCTAAACTATTCCATTATCATCCATATGTTTATCCAATGACCATTTAAATGCCCTTAAAGTGGGCGAGTCTACTATTTTTGTAGGCAGGGCATTCCACGCCCTTACTACTCTCTGAGTAAAGAACCTACCTCTGACATCTGTCCTATATCTATCACCCCTCAATTTAAAGCTATGTCCCCTCGTGCTAGCCATCACCATCCGAGGAAAAAGGCTCCCACTGTCCACCCTATCTAATCCTCTGATCATCTTGTATGTCTCTATCAAGTCACCTCTTAACCTTCTTCTCTCTAACAAAAACAGCCTCAAAACCCTCAGCCTTTCCTCATAAGACCTTCCCTCCATACCAGGCAACATCCTGGTAAATCTCCTCTGCACCCTTTCCAATGCTTCCACATCCTTCCTATAATGCGGTGACCAGAACTGTACGCAATACTCCAAGTGCGGCCGCACCAGAGTTTTGTACAGCTGCAACATGACCTCATGGCTCCGAAACTCAATCCCTCTACCAATAAAACCTAACATACTGTATGCCTTCTTAACAACGCTATCAACCTGGGTGGCAACTTTCAGTGATCTATGCACATGGACACTGAGATCTTTCTGCTCATCCACACTACCAAGAATCTTACCATTAGCCCAGTACTCTGTATTCCTGTTACTCCTTCCAAAGTGAATCACCTCACACTTTTCCGCATTAAACTCCATTTGCCACCTCTCAGCCCAGCTCTGCAGCTTATCTATGTCCCTCTGTAACCTACAACATCCTTCTGCACTATCTACAACTCCACCGACTTTGGTGTCATCCGCAAATTTACTAACCCATCCTTCTACGCCCTCATCCAGGTCATTTATAAAAATGACAAACAGCAGTGGCCCCAAAACAGATCCTTGAGGTACACCACTAGTAACTGAACTCCAGGATGAACATTTCCCATCAACCACCACCCTCTGTCTTCTTACAGCTAGCCAATTTCTGATCCAAACCGCTAAATCACCCTCAATCCCATGCCTCCGTATTTTCTGCAATAGCCTACCATGGGGAACCTTATCAAACGCTTTACTGAAATCCATATACACCACATCAACCGCTTTACCCTCATCCACCTGTTTGGTCACCTTCTCAAAGAACTCAATAAGGTTTGTGAGGCACAACCTACCCTTCACAAAACCGTGTTGACTATCCCTAATCAAATTATTCCTTTCTAGATGATTATAAATCCTTTCCAACACTTTACCCACAACCGAAGTAAGGCTCACTGGTCTATAATTACCAGGGTTGTCTCTACTCCCCTTCTTGAACAAGGGGACAACATTTGCTAGTCTCCAGTCTTCTGGCACTATTCCTGAAGACAATGACAACATAAAGATCAAAGCCAAAGGCTCTGCAATCTCCTCTCTAGCTTCCCAGAGAATCCTAGGATAAATCCCATCCGGCCCAGGGGACTTATCTATTTTCACACCTTCCAGAATTGCTAACACCTCCTCCTTATGAACCTCAATCCCATCTAGTCTAATAGACTGTATCTCAGATACTTAGAGCAGGACTGGACAGGGTAGATGTAGGGAGGATGTTCCCGATGGTGGGTGTGTCCAGAACAAGGGGTCACAGTATGAGGATTTGGGGTAGACCATTTAGGACAGAGATGAGAAGACATTTCTTTACCCAAAGAGTGGTGAGCCTGTGGAATTCTTTACGACAATTAGTAGTTGATGCCAAAACATTGAATGTATTCAAGTGGAGACTAGATATAGCATTTGGGGTGAATGGGACCAAATGTATGGGGAGAAAACAGGATTAGGTTACTGAATTGGATGATCATCCATGGTCAGGAAGAATGGTGGAGCAGGCTCAAAGGGCCAAATAGCCTCCTCCTGCTCCTATCTTCTGTGTTTCTTTGAGTGCAGAAATTATAGAGGTAAAGTGAAAAAGAAATTAGGAAAGCAAAGAAGAATATGAAAAAAAAATTGGATGGTAAAATTAAGCAAATTCCAAAGATGTTTTACTTGTACATTTAAGAGCAAAAGGATGACGAAGAAATGAGCTGAGCCTATCAGAGATGTACATGGTAACTTCTGTGTGGATACATAAGGTGTAGGCAGGATTCTGAATAAGCAATTTGCCTCTGTTTCACAAAAGAATGGGATGATGCAGATATACTAGTTAGCAAGAAGAAATATGAAATATTAGATAAAATAAGTGCGAAGAGAAGTACCTGAAGGACTGACTTTCTTCAATCCCCTCACTTCATACTGATGAGGTACCAGAAGATAATGAATTTTAGATAATGAAGCCAGGGCAGTGGTTGAAATATCAATGGGGGAACATTTGCAGCCAGCAATTACAACTGTGTTACACTCAAGATTGTTATGGAAAAGGACTAGGAGGGGCCTAAAATCCAAGTCTTAAACTGGAGGAAGGCTGATTTTAATAAGATCAAGTACGATTTGGCCAGAGTGGAATGGGAGCAGATACTTTTAAGTAAATCT
The DNA here is from genome assembly GCF_021869965.1 of Rhincodon typus. Taxonomy (NCBI): domain Eukaryota; kingdom Metazoa; phylum Chordata; class Chondrichthyes; order Orectolobiformes; family Rhincodontidae; genus Rhincodon; species Rhincodon typus. The sequence goes on from NC_063363.1 coordinate 4,231,132, forward strand.
GTCAGAGCACCAGGATGTATTCAGAAGGGAAGAAGGAGAGTACAAGGCCAACATGTTCCAACAAAGATAAAGGGTGGGACCAACAAATCCAGCAAAATGTGGATGTCAAAGGATACACAGGATTGGAAAACAAGAAAAAGGGAGGTTTATGGCAGACACCAAGGGCTGGAGGAATACATAATTTGCAAGGGGAAACTTAAAAAGAAATTTTGGAGAGCAAAAATAGGGCATGAGTAATGGCAGGTAAACTAAACAAAAATCTTGTTATTTTACAAGTACATTAAGAGTAAAAGGATAACTAGAGAAAGACAAGGGTCCTTAATGGACCACAGTGGTAATTTGCGCATGGAGCCAGAAGATGTAATATGTTTCTAAATGAATACTTTGTGTCAGTGTTCGCCAGTCAAGGGATGATGAGGGTATAGAAATCAGGGAAAAGAACTATGATAAATTTAAAGATATTAGCATAGACAGAAAGGAGGTTCTGAATTGTCTGGCAAACTTAAAAGTAGGTAAATCTCCAGGGCTAGATAAACTATTTCCCAGACTGTTGAGGGAGGTAAAGGAGAAAATAGAAGGGGTGTAGCAATAATTTTCAATTGAATTGAATCATTTAGTGTGATGTGTATTCAATATAAAATACAGTGAAAAGTATGTAACATCGCCATGCATAGGTGCCACTCACATTATTGTAACATAAAATAAAAAGTAAAGAAAGTTAACTTACAGAGAGTCCAACATTTCCTTCTCCACTGCTACAGTCCCACTCTGGGTTTCACCAGCCCACACGCCATGCTGCCGCCAGGACCCCAGTCCACACAGAAGCGAGAGTCTTGCTCCAGGCCTCACAGGCCGGCCGACTTCGTAGCCACACTACTTCTCTGGGCTCAAGTCCGGTGCCAGAGAACTGGTGAACAGCCAATTTGGTACCGTTATTCAAGAAAGGAGCAATGGATAAATGAGGAAAATACAGGCCTGTCAGTCTAACCTCAGTGGTGGGGAAACTGTTGGAAGCAATTTTGAGGGACAGAATTAATCTGCAATTGGAGACACATGGGCTAATCAAGAACAATCAATATTGTTTGTTAAGGCGAGGTCTTATCTAACCAATTAGATGGAATTTTTCGAATTTCAGTCTACTTCAGCAAGGTTTTTGTTAAGGTGCCACATGGGAGACTGATAGCGAAAGTAAGAACCCATGCTATCCCAGGAAATTTGGTTACTTGGATCCAGAAGTGGCAGAGTGATTGTCGAGGGGTGATTTTGATCTGGAAGCTTGTTCCAATGGGGTTCCACAGGTGTCAGTGTTGGGTCCCTTGCTGATAAACACTTGTGATGTCAACACATACAAGACAATGGGCCAAGTGCTAGAGAATAGGATTAGAATAGCTGATGGTTATTTTTGACCAGCACAGACTTGATGGGCTTTTTGTGCTGTAGACATCTATGACTGTATGAAAGGAGGTCTGTGAATGTTATACCATTATTAAAAAAAATGGGCAAAGGATAGACAATAATAATTAAAGGCCACTGAGTCTGACCTCAGTGGTGAGCAAATTACTGGAAACAATATTGAGACATAGGATTAACTAGAGAGATGTGGATTATCAGGAATAGTGACTATGATCGTTTTAAGAGAAGTTAATGTCTTTTTAACTTAATTGAATTATTTGAGGAAGTAGCAAAGAGGATTAATGAGTGTAGAACAGTAGATGTTGTCTACATGGATTTTAGTAAGGCCCAATGGCTGACTGTTAAAAAAAATTAAAACCCATGGGATACGGGGGAATGTGGAGAGTTGGAACCAAAATTAGCTCAGTGACAGGATACAGAGGGTACTTGGCAGTGGCTGTTTTGCAAATAGAAAGCATTTTCCAGTGGTGTTCCACAGATCTCAGTATTGAGTTTGATTTGATTTGATTTGGTTTGATTTATTTTTGTCACATGTACAGTGAAAGGTTTTGTTTTGTGTGCAGTACTGGCAGATCATACCATACAAAATGCATAAGGGTAACAGAACAGAGTGAGGGATACAGTGTTACGGCTGCAGAGAAGGTGCACAAAGAGCGATGTCAACAGTAAATTTGGAATTTGAGAGGTCCATTCAGGGTCTAATAACAGTGGGGAAAAAGCTGTTTTTAAACCTGTTGGTGCATATGTTTAAGCTTTTGTATCTTCTGCCTGACAGAAGAGGTTGGAAAGATTATAACCAGGATGGGAGGGGTCTTTAATAACATTGGTTGCCTTTCCAAGGCAGAGCGAAATATAGGTGGAGTCAATGAATGTAAGATTGGCTTTTGTGATGGACTGAGCTGTGTTTATAACTCTCTGTAGTTTCTTACAGTCCTGAGCAGAGCAGTAGCCCTCCTAAGCCATAATGCATCTGGATAGAATGCCTCCTCTGATGCATCTGTAAAAATTGGTGTCTTTGGTAAGTGGACATGCCAAATTTCCTTAGCCTCCTGAGGAAGTAGAGGTGTTGTTGTGCTTTCTTGACTATCGCGTCAGCATTGGTGAACCAGGACAGATTGTTGGCAATTGTCACTCCTAGGAACATGACACTCTCGACCATCTCTACTTCAACTCCATTGATATAGATAAGGGTGTGCTGTCCACCTTGCTTCCTGAAGTCAATGACCAGCTGTTTCATTTTGCTGACATTGAGGGAGAGAATGTTATCTTTACAGCATGCTGCCAAGCACTCTATCTCTTTCGTGTATTCTGTCTTGTCATTGTTTGTGATCCAGCCTATAATAGTAATGTCATCAGTGAAGTTGTAGATGGAGTTAGGATGAAATTTGGCTACATAGTCATGAGTGTACAGGGAGTATAGTAAGGGGGCTGAGTGTGCAGCCTTGCGGGGCACCAGTGTTGAGAATTGTCGTGGAAGAGGTGTTGTTGCCTGTTCTCACTGATTGCAGTCTGTGGGTCAGGAAGTCAAGGATCCAGTTGCGGAGGGCAGAGCAGAAACCTAGGTCTTGGAGTTTGGAGATTAGTTTGGTTGGAATTATAGTGTTGAAGGTGGAGGTATAGTCAATGAGTAGGAGCCTGATGTAGGTATCCTTGTTATCCATATGTTCCAGGATGAGTACAGGGCCAGGGAGACACCATCTGCCATGGACCTTGCTGTTTGTAGTATATATTAACGATTCAAATTAAATGTGGGAGTTATGTTTGGGAAATTTGCAGATGACATAATTGTCTAGACTGTTGATAGTGTAGAGGTTGGCTGTCAACTGCAGAAAGATGGTTTCATTGAATGAGAATAAACAGAATTCAAACCTGCAAACCACAAAGTTAAGCATTTGGGTGGACAAACAAAGCAAGTGAATTCATAATAAAGGGGAGTATATTGAGAGAGATAGAGGAGGTGAGAGACCTTAGAGTGCATGTCCATAGGTCCCTGAAGGAGGCAGACAGATAGATAAGGTGATAAAGAAGGGATAGATGCTCTTCTTCATTGGACAGGGTATTGAATACAAGACCAGGGTTATAATCCTGGAATCACATGGAAAATAGCATAATCAGCAAATGACAGACAGAGCTACGCCACCCCACAACCAAAGGATCATTTCTAAGCTCTGCAGACCTGCCACATCTAGTTGTGAATGATGGTGGACAACTAAACAAGTGACTGGAAAAGGAGGCTCCACAAATATCCCCATCCTCAATGATGGAAGAGCCCAGCACATTTGTGCAAAAGATAAGGTTGAAGCTTTCACAGCAGTCTTCAGCCAGAAGTGTGGAGTGGATAATCCATCTTGGCTTCCTCCAGTGGTTCCCAGAATCAGATGCCAGTCTTCAGTCAACTTGATTCACTTTGCATGATATCAAGAAATAGTTGAAGACACTGGACACTGCAAAGGCTATGAACCCTGACAATATTCAAGCAATAGTACTGAAGCCTTGTGCTCCAGAACTTGCCATACTCCTAGCCAGGTTGTTCCAGTACAGCTATAACACTGGCATCTACTCAACAATGTGGAAAATTGCCCAGGTATGTCCTGCACATAAAAAGCAGGACAAATCCAACCCTGTCAATTACCACCCCATCGGTCTATGCTTAATCATTAGTAAAGTAACTGAAAGTGTCATCACCAGTGCTATCAAGCAACACTTGCTCACCAATAACCTTCTCAGCAGTGCCAGTTTGGGTTTCACTAGGGCCACTCAGCTCCTGACCTCATTACAGCCCTGGTTAAAACACGGACAAAAGAGCTAAATTCCAGAGGTGAGGTGAGAGTGACAGCCCTTGACATCGAGGCCACATTCGACTGAGTGTAGCATCAAGGAGCCCTGGCAAAACTGGAATCAATGGGCATCGGGGGAAAACTCTCTGGTGGTCAGAGTCATACCTGGCACACAGGAAGATGGTTATGGTTATTCTAGGTCAGTTATCTCAGCTCCAGGACATCTCTGCAGGAGTTCCTCAGAGTAGTGTCTTAGGCCCAACCATCTTCGGCCACTTCATCAATGACCTTCCCACCATCATGTCAGAAGTGGAGATGTTCGCCAATATTTGCACAAGCAATAGTACTGAAGCCTTGTGCTCCAGAACTTGCCATACTCCTAGCCAGGTTGTTCCAGTATAGCTATAACACTGGCATCTACTCAACAATGTGGAAAATTGCCCAGGTATGTCCTGCACATAAAAAGCAGGACAAATCCAACCCTGTCAATTACCACCCCATCGGTCTATACTATTGTTCAGCACCATTCGTGACTCCTCAGATACTGAAGCAGTCCATGTTCAAATGCAACATGATCTGGACAATATCCAGACTTGGGCTGACAAATGGCAAGCAACATTTGTGTCACAGAAATGCCAGGCTATGACCATCACCAATAAGAGACAATCTAACCACTGCCCCTTGACATTCAACGATGTTACCATTACTGCTATCAACATCCTGGGGGATATCATTGATCAAAAACTCAACTGGACTCGCCTCATTAACACAGCGGCTACAAGCGCAGGTCAGAGGTTAAGAATACTGCAGGCATTAGCTCACCTCCTGACTGCCCAAAGCCTGTACACCATCTACAAGGCACTGGTCAGGAGTGTGATGGAATACTCCCCACTTACTTGGATGAGTGCAGTTCCGACAACACTCAAGAAGCTTCACACCATCCAGGACAAAGCAGCCTCCTTGATTGGCACCACATCCACAAGCAGCCACTCCCTCCACCACTGATGCTCAGTAGCAGCAGTGTGCACTATTTACAAGAGGCACTGCAGAAATTCATCCAAGATCTTCAGACAGCACCTTCTAAACCCATGACCACTTCCATCTAGAAAGACAAGTGAAGCAGATACATGGGAAAACTACCAACGGCAAGCCGCTCACCAACCTGACTTGGAAATATATTGTCATTCCTTTGCTGTTGCTGGGTCAAAATCTTGGAATTCCCTCCCTAAGGGTATGTGGGTCAACACAAAGCACATGGACAGCAGTGGTTCAAGAAGGCAGCTCATCTCCACCTTCTCAAGGGCAACTGTGGATGGGCAATAAATGCTGGCCAGCCAGTGATGCCCACATCCCACAACTTAATTTTAAAAATTATATGAGGCATTATTTAGGCCACAGCTGGAGCTTTGTGTACACTTCCAGTCAATATATTATTGCTGTAAAGAGAGTACAGAGAAGATTTACAATAATGGTTTGTTAGGGCTTGAAAATTGTAGCAATGGGAAAAGATTGGATAGGCTGGAGTTGTTTTCTTGAGAACAGAGGAGGCCAAGGCGTGACTTAATTGTGGTATAAAAAAATGAGGGGCTTGGGTAGAGTGGATAGTAGAGAAGTTAATGAGCAGGGACATAGTTCTTAGGTAATTGGTAGAAGGATTTGAGGAAGCATGAGGAAAAGTCTTTTCACTCAGTGATGGGTGTCTGGAATTTCCTGTTGTGTTTGGTGGTTGAGGTAGAAACCTTTGAATAATTTAAAAGGGACCTGAATCTGCACCTGAAGCATTGTAACTCGGCAAACTACAGACCAAGTGCTAGAAGGTAGGATTAGAATGGAGAGCTAGTTTGTATAGCTGGTTATGGCTTATATGGAAACTATAATGCTGCGATAGGAGTCTTGAGAACATAAAACAAATAAGAGGGTCAAATCTTACATCCACAACTTTTACATTGAGTAGTTTCTATTTTTGTAAAAATATAACATCAGGCTGATAATTTTCTGCTTTCTCAGACTTTAGCTGTTGCACAAATGTCTGTGTTCATTGTATAAAGAAAATGTGCATCAATAATTTGGAGAACTGGAGGGGCATCTATAATCAGGGTTTTGTTTACTTTAAATCGAACTTTGTTCCTAGCGCTGATTTTCTTCATTTGTTTCTCTGTTGCCTTGTTTCCCATAAGGCCTGTGATTTGATGTTGCGTTGTCATTGTGGAACTCGTCACTAGAGGGTGTGCCAAAGCTGTAGCGAGCAATGCAATCTATCATTTTCCCTGTGGATGCACACCTTGCATTTATCTCCTTTTGCTTGGTATCTCAGCCAAAACAGTGATGGGTTGTTTTTATGTGAACTTTGAAGCTAGCACTTTCAGTTTTTGGGCCAATATGGATACCATAATGTAGCTGTTAAGTTACTGAATCAACAAATGAGAGCAGGTTTGAACTAATTCTGGAAATAATCTTGAAAATATTCATTAAGTGCACTCTGAAATGACCTAACAAGCTGCTCAGTTGCATCAGTATGCCATAGCAGTTCAAGAAGCGGGCTAACCACTACCATGTCAAGACAACCGAGGATGGGAAAAAAATGTCAGCCTTATCAGTAATTACTACATCCTGAGAATGCATTAAAAAAAACTCTGCCTCAGAGCTGCCTGGGAAAGTTGAGATCATAGATTCTTAACCGCTGGTAGTGACTAGGAACTGAAAAGAAGGAACAAAGTAGGTCAGACAGAAACTCAGTTCAACTTTGCATTTCATAGTGTTAAAACAAGCTGGCATTTCTTTGATGCAGAAAATTGACTCACAACTGTATAAAGGCTAAATTAGAGACATACCTGTATATAATCCACCAAATTCCCAATAGCTTTGAAGGCTGTATACATTACTTCTCTTTTTCCTCCTCGCTTCTGCATGATGCAAACAAAATGTTTGTTCCTGATTAGTGACTCCACATCTAATCTCTCTGGATTTCCAATGCATGCCTCCCCATAAAACAAATTGACAGGGTCTCTGTACGGTCGCTTGTTGTTATCCTCCTCTTTATTCTGAATAATTCTATTAAAGTTTCTTGAGTGATAGTTGCCCTCCCACACATACGTCCCAACATCTTCCTTGCAGAAAACCTCCTTGAACATGTCCATCATGTATTGGTCTTCTTTTGAGTTCCCATCAATAACCATGATGATTCTCAGCTCGTGACTTGGATACTCAATGTTCTTCACAGAGTTAAGGCATTGTGTCAAGTACAAAGGGTCTTCCTGATAAGCAGGTATGATTATGGCTACCGACTTGGCTCTACTGTGATGCAAGACATTATCTTTTGTTGTGCTGCACTCGAACAGAGCAAAGACTGTTTGAAGGAAGAGATGGATACCAATCAGGGAGCCATACACTCCCAGTGAAATGAGTTTATAACCATTTAAGAGGAGCTGGAATCCTGCCAGATATGCCCACGACATACCTAGAAATAACAGCAGAGCAAAGACCGTGGTACAAGTTCTATGACTTACTGAAACCAGAGTATCTTTGTTAACCATGGCTGGAAAAGATCAAAGTTGGCCAAGTCTCAGTTGACTGTAGAATGAAAGAGACACAAAACCAAAAACTTTGTCAACATGCATTTGTATGCTGATTCTATTTCTCTTATACTACCCATTCCATTATTGTTGATTATTGTTGTTACTATTATTATTATTCTAGTCTTGTGGCAATGTTTAAATTCTGTATTACCAAGCATTCTACATACGACTTAAATTAATACCTTAATATAGAAAAATCTCAAAACTCGGAACAGAACTGTAAGTTAGAAAGAACCCTGAATCAGAAAATGAGCAGTGACCATAAAGCCCAGTCAGTGATTTGTACTGAAGAGGTTGTTAAAACCAAAGAAGTGAGTGGAGAGGCATGAGGGGTGAGGAGAGAGAAGTCCAGAGTATGGGATTTAGACAACTAATGGCAGAATCTGTAATATGTTAGGATGAAGATAAACACAGAATAGGAATTTTAAGTTGAATCATTGGGCAACAGGAAATTGATATGGATCAGAGAGGGTAGAGGCGATAGAAACATACATGAAGACAAGGCAAGGATTAAGGATGGATAATAAGTACACTAGAGGGTCAGAAAATAAACTAATGGTTTCAATATACTCTCTACAACTGTATAAATAAGACTGTCCCTGAGTGTTAGTCCCCATCCTTGCTGCAGAACATGATTACCAATCATCTTAACTATTCCGTCATTGGACACAGACCTTGCTCCACCAGGACTGTTTGGTAGTCGGCGTGCAATGGCCATTCCATATTAGACAAACCTTCTCAGAGGCATCATTTTCTCCTTCAAATGTAATTTAGTACCTGGATTATCATGACCCTCATGGACAACCCCAGCAGTGAAATACTTGAATGTTGCACGGCAGTCACAACCTGGAAACTCTGGTGCTACGATATTGATGTCACTGCTCAGAGTGAAACATTGTGGGCAGGAGAAGGTCAGTTCAAAGAACAAGATGGCAGATACATTTGAGGAAGAATGTCAATTCCATGAGGTTCAGTTTATGATGAAAAAAAAACAGTTGACCATCTTACCGAGCATCCCTGGTGGGAAAACAAGTGCCTCATCAATCTTTATCTCACCCTAACCTGGAAGCTGTGCACCTCAGTTTTCAGGGCATACATCCCAACCTTTGAAACACCAGATAGGACCAAAGAGGAATTGTACTCCCACCGTGATCAGTTGTTTTCCCTGTCCCAAAGGGAGATGAGGTGATTTGGTGATTTCAATGCCAGAGTTGGGAAGAACGCAAACTTCTGGAAATGTGTGATTGGCAAGAAAGGTGTAGAGATGGTAAACACTAACGGAATGCTTCTTCTGACAAATTGTCTAGAGTGTGGCCTGATCAAAATGAAGATTCTATTTCATCAAAGACAAATTCAAGACCCCATGGAAACACCCTTGCTCCAGACATTGGCATCCGCTTGTCTACATCATTGTCCAAGTGAGGTACCACAAGATATTCACGTTACCCATGCCATGATAAAAGCTGACAGTTGCTAGACTGACCATCACCTTATCCAAGCCTAGTCTAAAAACAGCACCTGCAGCAAAATCACTGCTGCAGGAAATTCAAAATGCAATGTTGATGTACTCAAGGACTCTGTGAAGAAAGATCTACTGAGTCGATATCTTACAGTCAACCCGACAACACTCAACAAATGGGAACAACCAAACGTTCACAGCACCAGGTCTGCCTTAAATTTGTCATAAACAGCACATACAAAGAGACTATAGGTTTCTCTAACAGGAAACATCAAGACCAAATTCACAAGGTGGATTGGGAGATCCAGGAGCTGCAGAGCTCGAAGGAAAGAAAGCAGGTCTATACAGAAAATTAAAGCTATGGTCAAACAAAAAACCTGTGACCTAAAGAACAGTTGGTGGACAGAAAGAGTGCAGGAAATTCAGCAACTTGCTGACCTCCATGATGTGCATAGATTCTTCAGTACAGTCAAGATCATCTACAGACCAACCACCAAAAAAAACCATTCTGAGAACTAAGGATGGAGTTATGCTCACCAAGGACAGAGAGACAGTTTGCGCTCATTTGAAGGAGCACTTTGAGGATCTCCTCAACCAAACTTAGTCCTTGATGAGGGTGCCCTACACCACATCCCACAGTGTGCCATCGATCACCATCTGAGCATAATACTAGCCTGGCACAAGTTGAGAGCGAACATCAGTAGTGGGGAAAATTCTCAAATCCATTATCAAGGTCTTTATAGTGAAGCATTTAGAAAGCAGTGGCAGGATCAGACAGTCAGCTTTGATTTGTGAAGAGGAAATCGTGCTCGACAAATCTGTTGGAATTCTATGAAGATCTAACTAGTAAAGTTGACAAGGGAAAGCCAGTCGATGTGGTATGTTTGGACTTTCAGAAAGCTTTTGACAAAGTCCTGCATAAGAGATAATTATGCAAGATTAAAGCGCATGGGATTGGGGGAAGTGTATTGAGATGGATAGAAAACTAGTTGGCAGAGAGGAAACAAAGAGTGAGAATTAATGGTTCCTTTTCAAATTAGCAGGCAGTAACTAGTGGGATGCCGCAGGGATTGGTACTGGTACCCCAGCTGTTCACAATATATATTAATGATATGGATGAGGAAACAAAATGTAACATCTCAAGATGATACCAAATTGGATGGGAGGGTGAACTATAGCGAGGATGCAGAGATCCTTCAGCATGATCTGGACAGATTGGGTGAGTGGGCAAATCAATGGCAGATGCAGTATAATTTGGATAAATGTGAGGTTATTCACTTTGGAAGCAAAAACAAGAAGACAGATTACTACCTGAATGGCCGTAAATTGGGAGAGGGGAGTGTGCAGTGGGACCTGGGTGTCTTTGTGCATCAGTTGCTGACAGTAAGCGTGCAGATGCAGCAGGCAGTAGAGAAGGCAAATGGTATGTTTGCCTTCATTGCGAGAGGTTTTGAGTACAGGGGTAGGGATGTGTTGTTACAGTTATACAAGGCCTTGGTGAGGCCACACCTAGAATATTGTGTACGGTTTGGTCTCCTTTTCTGAGGAAGATGCTTTTGCTCTCGAGGAAGTGCAGCGAAGGTTTACCAGGCTGATTCCAGGGATGGCGGGTCTGATGTGTGAGGAGAGATTGGCTAAGTTAGCATTGTTTTCACTGGAGTTCAGATGAATGAGGGAGGATCTTGTAGAGACTTATAAAATTCTAATAGGACTAGACAGGGTAGTTACAGAGAGGATGTTCCCGATGGTGGGTATGTCCAGAACCCGGGGTCACAGTCCGAGGATTCGGGATAGACCATTTAGGACAGAGATGAGGAGACATTTCTTTACCCAAGTAGTGGTGAGCCTGTGGAATTCATTGCCACTGGAAGTAGTTGATGCCAAAACATTGAATGTATTCAAGAGGTGGCTGGATATAGCACTTGGGGTGAATGGGATCAAAGGTTATGGGGAGAAAGAAAGAGTAGGCTATTGAGTTGGACGATCAGCTATGGTCATGATGAATGACGGAGCAGGTTCAAAGGGCCGAATGGCCTCCTCCTGATCCTATGTTCTATGTTCCTATTTTTAAGTGCCAGCGCTGATAGAATCTCCACTGAAATGCTGAAGTATGGCAGAAAACCTCTCTCAGTATGAATACACAACTTACTTCCCTCATCTAGAAGGTGGAGAGCATGACACTGTAACTTTAACAAACTTGAATAAAGGAAGTAAGCCTAATGGAGCTAACAACAGAGACACCTCACAGTTGACCAAGGAAATTGATTGAAATAATCGTTCTCAGTCATGTTCTGCCAGTGGCTTCCATCAGAGTCAAATTGTGAATTCTGTCTATCAAGATGAACAGTGGACATGATTTTTACAGTAACACAAGTCCAACAAAATGCAGAAAGCAGCAGCAACACATGGCCTTCTTTGACCTCACATAGACCTTCATCAGATGGGGGAGAGATTTCTGAAGCATTCTTGTCAAATTCAGCTGTCCACAAAAATGTGACACTATGTTCGCCTGCCACACAACAATATGTAAGCTATGATCCTCATCAACGAATCTACCACTGATCCAACCTGTGGGCAAAGTGGGTCAAGCTAGGTTGTCATCACATCACTACTCTTCTCCATCTTCCTAATCACAATACTTCACCCAATATCCATGAAGCCTACTACTGGAATGGAGCTTCATTACTGGGTGAGGGAGAAACTTTTCAACCCTAACCCTGACCCCGACCCCACCTCCCAGTGCAGGAGCAAGGCCACTCCACTGTTTGTCATCATATTACAATATGACTGCACACTCAGAGGCTGAGCTCTAAGCCATTGTCCATGCATTCACAGAGCCATATGAGAGATTGAGGCTTAGGCTAAGCATCTGTAAAACAAAGTTCCTCTTCCAGCCTGCTCCTGCTATGCAACATGGGGAGGCAATGGCACTGTGATATTGTCGCTGGATTGGTTATCCAGGCTAATCCAAACAAAGAACTGCAGATGCTGAAAATCTGAAACAAAAACAGAAATTGTGAGAGAAACTCAGCAGATCCATACAGGACATCGGTGAAGCCACTTTTAGAATACTGCATTCAGTTGTGGTCTCCCTACTGTAGGTATCTTGTTGTTAAATTTGAAGGCGTTCAGAAAGGATTTACGAGGATGTTACCAGGATTAAAGTGTTTGAGCTTTTGGGAGAAGCTGAAAAGGCTGGGGCTCTTTTCCCTGGAGCATTAGAGGCTGAGGGGTTACCTAATAGAGGTTTATAAAATCATGAGGAGTATGAATAGGGTGAATAGCCATGGTCTTTTTCTTAGGGTAGGGTAGGGTTTAAGGTGAGAGGAGAAAGATTTAAAAGGGACCTAAGGGGCAACTTTTTCACACAGAAGGTGGTGCATGTATGGAATGAGCTGCCAGAGAAAGTGGTGGAGGCAGGTACAATTACAATATTTAAAAGACATCTGGATGGGTACATGAATAGGAAGGGTTTACAGGTATATGGGCAAATGCTGGCAAATGGTTGACCGAAGGGTCTGTTTCCATGCTGAATATCTATGACTCTATGATTGTCTGGCAGCAGCTGTAAAGAGAAAGCAGCATTAATGTTTCAAGTCCAGGGACACTTCTTCAGAATTCATAGTAGTTAGCAAAAAGTTGGATAAATGGTGACAACAGGAGGTCAGGGGAACGGAATAAGTTGATGGGTAGAGACGGAGCCCAGAGGGAGAGAAAGAAAGTTAAGGAAAGGGATTGATAATGGTATGCCAGGGAAGGAGAAAAGCTGATAATGGGGGCAATGAGTGGGTGAAAATGGGTTGGCTGTGCTGAAAGCAACTCATGCCATGGCAGGACCTTGGGTGTGGGGATGGGTAAAGGACATGGAAGGAAGAATTCAGGCTCTAAAATTATTGAACTTGATGCTGAGTCCTGATTCTGCAGGGTCCCCGAGCAGTAAATAAGATGCTGTTCTTCCAGCTTGCGCTGAGCTTTGCTGGAGAACTGCAGTAATTACTGCTCGGCCTGCTGTGTTCATCCAGCTCTGCACCTTGTTGTCTGAGACAGTAATGTTGTCCACGGAACATGGTGTTGTGTTGAACTGGTCGGCAACTGCAATCTTGTGTTGAAGTGACGTATCCAGGCTAATGTTTTGGGGATATGGGTTGGACAGATGAAATTTTAATTTAAAGAACTAGCCTATTGATAACCATGAAATCAATTGTTGTAAATACCTTTCTGATTCACTAATAAATATAAGTAAAATAATGCAGGTGTTGGAACTCTGGGATAAAAATAAAGTGCTGAAAAAGCTCAGCAGTATTTGTGGAGAGAGAAACAGAGTTAACGTTTGGAGTCCAGTATGTCTCCTCTTCAGAATTGAAAGGAGCTGCTGGAAAATGATGTGAACCTTGGCAATATTTAGACAAGAAGCACACCCAAAATTTCCGACCTCTTTTCAGTTGTAATGTTGGGAGAGACACCGCAAGAGATTAAACATTTTAAAAGGGTCAATTCTCTAATCTTAACAGAATAAATCGGTGACCATCAAAAAAAAGTTGCACTTAACTAAATGAGATATGGCAAAACATTAATGTTACTTTTTAAAAAGGACTGACGGTTTTGATGATATTTACCTGCAGTGATTGCTCTCTGACACAGTGACAGTTAGATGCGCGTGCACGCGCCCGAATCTCGCTCCTGATTGAATCAAGCCGCAGACGCGCGCTCTGCTGGCGACGGGAGTGTGCGTGCGAGGAAGGGTCAGCTCCAACTTTTAATCGGTGAAAATTGTCGGTATGAAAACATAGTGGAGAATACCTAAAGCCCTCATCCATGTTTAAAACGAGTATTTTTCCAGACTTTGATAATGTGTTATGTGGCCGCAGTATAAACCATTATCTTGAGCTTTCAGGAAACGGAAGGGCAGCCGAGGCTAAACTCAACCCTCACTGAAGTGATCCTAAATGTACTTTCCAACAAACATGACTACCGAATGATCTCCATTGGGAACCTTGGTTAATTATCTACTTCCCTCCTTGACAAAGGGACCAGGACTCCTGTTGCGTATGCTTTACCACGTAGTCACCAGTCGAGATTTATTGATGCCAAATATGTGAAGCTAAATCAGATGTGGCTCAGTGTTTAGCACTCTTTCTCTAGTCATAATATCATGGCGTCCCACTATAGAGACCATATAATCCAGGCTGAGAGAGTGTTGTGCGGTTGTAGTTGTTGACCTTTACATGCAAGATTAAACCTAGGCCCTATCTATCTTCTAAGGTAGATGTAAAAGATTGTATGGCATGTTTAAGGATAGCAGTGGAATTCTTGACAGTGTCTTTCACCAAAATTTATTTCTTATTAATATGACTACATAGTTGTATATCAGAGAATGGTTACAGTAGAGATCTTTCAGCCTGTTCTGTCCATGCTAGCTGTCTGCAATTGCAATTCATTTAGTTCCATTCCTACCCTTTCCCCCATAGCCTTGAAAATTTCTTTTCAGATAAGCATCAAATTCTCCTGTCATTTTATTATTAACTTTAAATTTAGTTCATTGCTGTTGATTGGAGCTAGCTATGGACAAATTGACTGCCATGTTTTTTGCATTGTAACCCTTATCATATTTCAAAAGTACCTCAGTACATGATTTGATTGCTAGTTGGTGATCTTCTGAGATTGCGCACTGTAAGTCTTTCTCTTTTGGTATAATCCTTCTTAGTTGATGAGGAAAAGAGTCTTGAACTTGCAGCAATAAATGTGTTAAGTATTGTCCCAAAGCTGAATGTATTGTAACAATCTATAGTAAAAGTTTCATACATGTTAACGCACTTTAACGTTGTATGAAGATTAACAGTGGCAGACAGATAATTTACTTCTTTAAATTGTCTCCATCACCATCAGCGTCAACACTGGATCTATTCCCAGCAGTAATTCATTATGGTGTCACCCAGCTCACAGACTTCTTTCCTCACACAACTCAGGTTTGCAAGTAAATAATTCATAACTCCCCTGTTAACTGTTTTTCAAGAGCTTGGTACGAAATTTTCTGACAACGTTAGAAAAGGCCGGGGCTCTTTATACGTTAGATTCGAATGAAATTCCAGCAATATCTCTGACTTTCTCCCCCATTTATTAAATCCTTAATGGAGCAGTGACTCACAATAATTACACACTCACTAAACCAAGTAAACAATTGAAATGACCTGAAAATATATTCCAAATAAATGGTGATATTTAGTGCTAATAAAACATTTATTTGGCAACATAATTTACACAGTAGGAAGCAGTAAATAATTGTCGAGGCAGTCATTTGTAACAAAAAAATTGCACATTCTTGAAAACACATTTCTGAATACATAAAAATGGAACAATAATTTAAATACATAAAGCGTTTGTTAGAAGAACAAGAGACTTGACATTTGAATTGAGGTGTGCCTGTTAGAGCTACAAACAAATTACCACACAATGACATGCCAAAAACTAGCTTTCCGCCCACCCCCTGCCATATAATCATGAAAGCGCCAGGCTTTTTTTTAATAGTGTGTATATTTAATTTAATATATTCTTCCTTAATTTATTTATAGTCTGCTTATGTATAGTCTACAAACAGGAGAAAAGAAGGGACTACAAGATCCAAGACACAACCAGGGTCAAGTCACTGTCAAGACTCACAACTCTGACACAAAACTAATGTGGAAAATATATACTGTTAGGTTTACATTGTTAAAGAAGAAATACAATCTAATGCTTGATTGATGTCAACTGAACACATTTCTGCTGGAAATGTTGTTTTACAAGGTTTAAAATTTATTTGTAAGCCAATTTTAATTTGTTTCTTTCACTCTAGTTTATTCAACCTCTCAATTTTTGACCAAACGTAAGGTGTGAGTTGGCCTTGACAGCTGTACTAGAGCTCAACTGAAGGACCTATCTCCAAAACAAGGCTCAATATGAGACAATCTTTGGAAATTTTATTTTACAAAAGGTGCAAACTTTTCCTTTAACTTGTTCTCCTGACAACCAAGAAGTCAGGTTGGTGAACCCTCACCAAGCTGTAGACAATGTCAATTTACAATAATTGGTAAGGCTTATTCTCTTCCTTTAGTGACAGAGTTGGGATTGGATTCCAACAGGCACATCCCATGTCCCATTCTTACATGGTACCAAGTGTCATTGTAGCAACGGGAAAGGCTGATCAACCCTTGGAATTTGGTTGGGAATTAGTGTGGTGTTTGACTGGCCTTTGACATAACCCATTTTCAAAGCAAAAAAGGAGGTGGAGTTCATCTTGAACTTGATTGTGCCAGAGATAAAGATGTTTAGTTAAGTAGATTTAAACACCATTTATTCTGATAAGCTTGAATTGGATAATTTCTGTTTAACAAAACCAAGCTCTAATCATTCAAAACAGTCTTTTCTGCAGAAAGTATTAATATCAGAATAATCCTGCTGACACAGAGCTGGTACATCATTGTAGGGCTCAGCAAAAATATGACAAGAATACAAGCCTAGATTGCAGACAATAGCAATGCAAGTGATTACAGTCACTTAGATGGTAGATGCACACACCACAATGCTCTAAAACAGAATGCATGAGAACACAATATGGGAGTTTTAGAATGGAGAGGAATTGAAAAGGAAATATAAAACAGGTTAGATAAACCGTGGGTGTAAAAGTTGCACAAAGGTGAACAGACTAACGACATATCCCCACAGAAATGAAATAGTTGTCACAATCTTTGAGTGAGCTACAGTGTAAATACATCATTTTTTTCCTAAAAATGAGACTATTTAAGTTTCTAGTTATAGGCATAATGAAGAGTTAACAGGAGATCAGTTTGTGTCAAGCAATATTTAGTTAGATATAAACCAAGGGCCCATAATGCAGTACAACACAAATATTAAAGATAAAAGAAGAATAAATAAAATCAGGAAGCTGTGGTTAGTTGACCCCAAGCATGAACTTTAAAGACCTGGAGATTACAGGAAGAAAGGAAGACTGATATCATTGTAATATGACTTCAAATATGTTATTAATGAACATAATCAGAGAGGAATTGCGGAGAAAACAGATGTATAGGTTTTCTAGCTGAAAACTAGGGTGTCCAAATCCTCCTCAATCTAACCAGCAAGAATATAGGATCACAGAGTCGTACCGCACAAAAACAGACCCTTTGGTCCAGGCTGAACATAATCCCAAACTAAACTAGTCCCACCTGCCTGGTCTGGCCCATATCCCTCCAAACCTTTCCAATTCGTGTACTTATCTAAGTGTCTTTTAAATGTTGTAACTGTGCCTGCATCCACCACTTCCTCAGGAAGTTCATTCCACATAGGAACCACCCTCTGTGTAAAAAATTTGCCCCTCATGTCTTTCTTAAATCTCTTTCCTGTCTTGTATGGATTGTTCATTTTAAAATTTTTACTGTAACCAACGACTAAAAGCACTGTTTTCTTTGTACAGACAACATATATTTTAAATAACAATGATGAACATTCCTTTTTTATACTTACCACACAATCTCCATTGAATTACAGTCCTTTTAGCAGAAGGTCAATCATTGTTCCTAACTTTGAATGGGAGACTGTCTCCAGGTGCTTTCCTCAGTTTCATAGCATTTTTCTCTCTTACTACATGGAACCTCTGCAGTCTCTGTTATTTGTTTAATTTATTTTAGAGATGCCTGCAACCTGATCTCAAAATGGCTTCCTCTACCCATTTCCACGTGGCAACATGAAACACTTTATGCAATGCTTTTTCATCTTGAAAGTAACTGGATAGTTTATATCACAACTGTTTACAATCTGATAGCTACAATTTGAGACTCTGTCTACTTATTGCAAACTCAGTGACTGCTGCCTTTGTTTCCAGGTGCAAATAACTTGTTCCTTCTTAGTAAAGCAATCTCAGCTTTCCTTTGATCTCTAATAGTCAAACCTTGCAGACTTAACGTCAGAAAAACTTCAGAACAGGTCTTATGACTCCCTTCATTCACCGTCAATTTAAATTTGATAAATTTATAAACTTCACAATTGTAACAATATTTTGATTGAATTAATAAATCTATCACTTTTGCTACTTCTGTTCTACACTTCAGCTGTATGGTATTGGTTAAACATGTTTGATTCCAAAAAGGCAACCACATTTCTTGTAATGACTTCCACTTCTGACTGGCATGGCTATCGCTGTCTACTTTAATCAGTTGAATATTCATCCTCCAATGCATTTTAAGCTATGCACTTGAGGATAGAAATGAATTTTGTTCACCAACGTTAAATTGTATTTTTAATCTTCTCCAGCCTAATACACTAACTCGACACCCTCTGTTCTTCTGAATTAGATTCGTTAGGTATTCCCTCCTCAATTTCTTCATCAACACCAAAGTTTTCAGTGGCCATACCCGACGTTCCAGAACTCACTGACTATACATCTTTATCACAAAAAACAGAAATTGCTGGAGAAACTCATCAGGTTTGGCAGCATCTGTGTGGAGAAAACAGAGTTAACATTTCAAGTCCAGTGGCCCTTCTTCAGAATACACAACATGTTAACTCTGTTTTTTCTCCACACATGTTGCCAGAACTGCTGCGTTTCTCCAGCAATATCTATCTTTGTTCAGATTTCCAGCTTCCAGAGTTCTTTGTTTTTATTTTAGTCAGAAATTCTTTATGACTGGTTAAGAGGCCATGTTCAATTATACAGAACAAATTGTTCACAGTCATGAACAGACATCCTTTGGAATGTCGTGCCCTTTAGTTGATTCTCCCTCCTGCTGATGAATGCCCCCAACAAGCCAATATTTTGTAATGCTCAACAGCAGATTATTTATAAGAGGACCCACTCTCTCACTCGTGGAAAACCCTGAAGGTGAAACTGAACTTGGGTGAGGAGAAAAAAATTGTTGGCACCATATTTTCCACGAGTTACTTACCCTCTACAATGTTTGTTTTCATTAAAACAAATGGAACTGGATAGCAAACCACATGCATAACTGGCAGGAAAAGCCATACTGTTGATTTTGTGATTCATCCAAGCTAAATTTCACCCGCCTTACAATCTTTTCACAAAACATCAAGCATTTTTTTGATATTTCTACTTTCCTTTAAATGCAAAGTGAATGTTGATAAATAGCGTCTATCTAAGGAAAAAAAATGTTTAGTTGCCTGGACTTGGCTGTTTTTGTACAATGAATTGTTAAGGGATATTGGAGTCTATTTATCACTTTGTACAGAGCGTACAAAGAAAAATTTTTCTCCACCTTCATTGTTAGAAGTGTCTTGACCGAGACAGGACAAAGTTACAGATGGTGTCAAGTATTACGTGCAAGATTCTGGATGGAAATTTTGGGAAAAGCTAAACTATGAAGATTGTCAGAAACTCCTGCATCTACATGTCTGCCTTTAGGATATAGCTGTACGATTAACATGGAAAATTAATCCAATTTTTTTTAATCTAAACAGACTGGTTTCATAATGCAGATACATTGCTATGTTTAACATTGTTAGTAAGCTTGGGAATGTCCAGATCATCACTGCTTGCTAGACAACAGTGCTCCTTTAAATATACAGGACATTAACAGTGAGGGAGCAGAGTCATTAATTTCTGGCATTAATGTAACTGAAATTTCTTTCAACAACAACTTGCATTTATATAGCATCTTTAACATAGTAAACTGCCCCAAGGCATTTCACAGACATATCAACAACGCAAAATATTGCCGCTTTTGGAAAAGTGAAATAAAAACAGAAACGGTTGGAAATCCTCACCAGGTTTAGCAAAACATGTGGAGAAACAGAGTTAATGTTTCAGGTGAATTAACTGGAGACTGCAAGGCCTGGTGAATATTTCCAGCATTTTATGTTTTTATTTCTGTTAGCCAGAGGCTGCAGAGAGAGAAAGAGAGGATACCAGCTCACAACATGTTGCTGAGAATGCTAAGTGTGAAACTGCTGACAAACACAAAAACAGCTTGTGAACTGAGAATAGCCTAGGTCTGGGAGCTGGCCTGAGCCAGTCGGAACCACTTGGTACCAACCAAGTTCTTCAAAAAGTAAGAAAGATGAGGTAATGCAAAAGCCTTATTTAGACAAGAAGCAATGAGGTAATACTAGCTAAGTGTCTGGGCCAGGGCCAATAAGGTAAAGGCATGCAATAAGTGAACCAGCTTGAGCCAACGGAAAGAAGATAGCATGACTTGAGAGAGATAAGAGAAAGAATAAAAAGAAGACCCTCAGGGCATACAGCCATCAAAAACTCCAGGAACCAACCATCGCAGAAGCAGACCCTATGTCAAGGACATGTTGACGACATTGAGTGCAGCGCCTGGCCAGCGTCAGCCCTCGTCAGCAGCAGCAGGTATCCTGATCGGGTATTAGCTTTTATATTCTGTGACTACTTGGGGAGTGTCAGAGGACACTAGTGGGTGTATAAGTAGGTCCTAGTTCAGTTTGTGGGAAAACATATAAGGTCTAGTTCTGTGATAAAAACATTTAAGCAACACATGTCTTGTTTAATACAATAGTCAAGTAATTTGTGAGGTTACAAGAAACGACTCTTCTGCTCTCTGTACAAGCCGATAACCAGAACTGATGTTCTCTGATGTTGCTGCCGACAACAATTTCGTTATCAAGCAAAATTTGACACTTGAGCCACCTAAGGAGATATTGGAGCTGATGACCAAAAGTTTGGTCAAATATGTAGATTACAAGTATCATTTTAAAGGAGGCATACATATCATGAAGGCAGTTCCAGAGGCTAAGTCCTTATTCATCGGAAAGCACAACTACCAATGAATTAAAATAAGGGATAGTAGCTTGGCCAAAATTGGAGAAGTGAAAATATCTCAGAGGGTTTTTGGGACTAGAGGTCATTGGAGAGATAATGGATCTGGAGAAAATGGGAAAAAGGCTGAAATGTTTTTTTTAAATCTCAAGGTGTTGCTTAAGCGGGAGCCAGTGTAATTCATCCAGCAGAGCAGTGAGAGAGACTTGGTAGGAGTTAAGACACAGTTAACAGAGTTTTGATGACCTCAAGTGTATGAAGTGTAGAATTTTGTAGGCTGACCAGCAATGCATTAAAATGGTCAAATTCTAGAGATAGTAAAGACATGGATGAGGGTTTCACAACAGATATGCCGATACAGTTGTGGAGTTGGGAAATGTTACAATGGTAGAAGGTGGGTAGTTTTAGTGATCGTGTGGTTGTGTTTGGAAGTTCACCAAAGCTTCTAGCTATCGATCTATTGCTGGGTTATAATTGTAGCTATCCACCCATATCTTCCCCTCATCCATTGTGTTCATGCACGAGTTTTACCAGTATATGTCAACAAATTATTCAACTTCTTCTGCATCACAATGACCTCAGTCTTGAATAGGATCCCTAACAAATTTAATATTCTCAACAGCCAAGGTTAGCTACTCATCCCCACTCTAGCCCAATTAACATCAGATATCTCAAAACAAATCAAATTAACAAACCTGGAATTTCCATGATCTACGTGAAGCAAGCAACTTATTGGACAATATTTAACAAACTATTGAAGGAGAAGCATTTAGAATTTCTGAAATCAACTGTTCCATATTCTACTTGTCCCTTTCTGAATCTTCAGTCCCTCAGCCACAACCATACCTCTCCCACACATGTAGCTCTTTAAACTTTAAGCAGACAGGCTTTATTGAAAGAATTTCAAATGCAAACTGACACAGATAAAGGATACCACAGCCCTGTACAGGCGCACATCCCAAAAGCCTAGAGCCACCGGAACAAAACAGAAGGATCACTCAATATTCACAGAACATGGTCCCAAACTCTCCATCCCAGGGAATTGTGATCAACTGCTTAAAATCATATTTTAACCACTTGCTTGAGAGTGAAAACCAAGCAGAAATACATTACACAACTTCAAAAGAATCAATCAAGTTTTGTTTTTGGTTTAACTATCTCCTTAGAGAATTTAATGTGAAGGGACTTCCAGCACACAGTTCATGCAAAATAATGGCCAACAGTTTAATATTCTTCTTGCAGCTGAATTGATTATGCAAACTCTAAACACCAACAGACTGTGATGATTGAATATCACCTCACAAATCATAGAATCATAGGATGTCTACAGTGTGGAAGCAGGCCATTTGGCTAATTGAGTCCACGCTATCCCTCCAAAGAGCATCCCACCCCTTTAACTATCCTTGTAACCCTGCATTTCCCATGGTTAATCTACCCAGCCTGCACATCTCTGGGCACTAAGGGCAATTTAGCATTGTCAATCTACCTAAGTTGCACATTTTGGACTGTGGGAGGAAACTGGAGCACCTGGAGGAAACCCACGCAGACACGGGGAGAATGTGCAAACTCCAGACAGACAGTCGCCCAAGGCTAGAATTGAACTAGGTCCTTGGTGCTATGAGGCATCAGTGCAAATAGCAGTATCATGTTCCCAAATTATCCAAATATCCACACACAACAGCTTAATTTTTCACAAGATTTTTCACCAAATAAACATCCAGTTTTGGTTTGAGAATCAAAGAAGTTGTCCAGAGATTTCAAAGAGGTAACCATTTCTCTCTAGTTCCCCCATACCCATAAAACAAAAAAAAAAATCACATTTGCTATTTTTAACCCTTTCAGTGCTACTTAAGAAACTCACAGAACAATTTTCTATGTGAGGACTTAGGCAGTATCTAAAATAAAAATCACAAGGGGATACTTTTATCATTCTCCCCCCAGGTGATGTCATGTTAGCATTTGAACACCCAGTGTGAAACTTATCTTTCTCTTCATCCCATTTAAACAATTTGGATGGAAATTCAGCTGTTTCTATAATGGAGATGACAGAGGACTGCTTTGCAACACCCACCACAAATTACTAAAGACTAAAATTACCTTCCCCTTTCAGATGAGGAACAAATCAGGCTGGAAATCTCTACCCTGAGGAAAATAAAGCTATTCATCAGAAATTGAAATTAGTCAGAAAAAGTCAATGAAACATATTATAAGGCTCTCAGCTATGACATACCTTCCTTAAAATTATGCACGTGAAGCATAGTGCAAGATAGATGAATGTGTTCACATTGAAGAGTTCTGCTTAATGAAGAGAGGATCAAGCCTACATTTAAGTAGTGGAATAAGGAATTAACTATGAAGGGGACTTAGATGGGGACTCAGATGCATGACTCCATATTTTCAAGGCTTACTTTAGTCATACTTCACCCGTAATATGTGATCTCAGTTAGAACATTTGGACTGATTCCCGATCCTGCACTCCCAGTACAGAATCCTGCTTGCACAGAACACCAATGGTAGAATCAAGGCTATCAGTGTTGTAGCTAGTCTGTAAACCACATTTCATTTGAGAGTAGGCTCCCTGTTCCAAATCCAGAATTAAAAATTCTCTGCTGACAGAATGCATCTCTGATTAAATTTCATATGATTATGTTTCCAGGACAATCATTAAGGCAGATTCCTCAAACAATACATGCAATAAAGAGGATCTCTTCTTAATTGTAATCTAGTAACTAAGGGTGAAAGTTCACTATATTTTAAGTATCTGATTGTGGACTTTATTTCAGTAATATCTCATGAGCCATTCCTTTGGCTTTAATTCACAAAATACCTTGTTGTTTGGCTTCAGTTAAATCAGCAAAGAAGAGAAAAAAAAAAGTCACTTGACTGGCCCATGAATCAGAAATAAGTAAAATCCCATGAATTCATGTGTAAGAAGCAGGGATCCTAGTCATCTTTGCTCTAATGAAATGCATTAAATCATCCATTGTTGCCTGTGAAGCTAAGTGTATAGAATCCTATGCCCCAGTTATTACTCCTGTACATTACAGGTTCCAGTGAAACTGTGTCACAAACCTTTCAAAATATATTATAGACCTACAGCAACCAAAAGATCCCTCAACTACATTTGAATTTTAAAATATTCACTAAAGTTCCATTCAAACCAGGCCTCAGAATTTTATCATGTCCTTACCTAAATATATTTGGCACCAACGTAATATAAATCATTCATAATCTAATTAGATGAATGAAAAACATTCCTGTCAAAACACAAAAGTATTGTACAGGCGTATAAGACAACTAATTAATTAAAACTACAGGGCATCAGATGGGAGTTGAATCATATATTATACTGATTGTGGCAGTGGAATGAACCTGCTCGTACAGTATGTGGAAAGGAGATGATGTAGTTAGTGGAAGCACATGCTATTAATGGCTCTATCTTCCAGTTATGGATGGGCTTCTCTTCCTCAGTTTCAGTCCTGGTGTAAAATTTCCCTCCAGCTAAAACTGTGATTGGGACCATGTGTGAGTGGTAGTATGGGAGGATCTACCAGTTGCCATATACCCGCATCTTCTAACTCTTCACAGGCGCAGAAACCCAAATACGGGATCTGTGGGAAGGAAACAAAACACAAAATCATAAAATGATGCAGCACATGAAGAGGCCATTCAGCCCATCAAATCTGTACTGGCTCTTCAAAAGAGCTACTCAATTCCACTTCCCTAAGAATTATTTGACCCAAAAAGTCTGTAATCTGAATCCCACCTTCATTTCACATTCCTGCTCCAGAAACACATCTTTTAAACCCAATTCTACAGTGATTGGATGCATTTCCCCGATTGCTTACAATTCTATAAAAATAAAATGACATTTGCACTTTGGGTGAAAAGCTTCTAGCTGACATCTTATTTCTACAATGTGATTCACTCTTAACTATCCTCTGAAATTCCTAGAGTTCAAGGACAACTAGGAATGGGCAATAAATGCTGCCTTGCCAGAGATACACATATTCCATGCAAGAATAAAAAATACGTTTTGTTAGTAGTATCAAACAACACGTAGGGAATACATTCTGTCTGTTATGCCTGTGCCAATTATTTTAAAGAGCTACTCATTCCTGTTCTCTCTCCTCAAAACATCGCAAATTTTTTTTCAAACATATATTGTGCCCAATTCTTGCTCGCCGAGCCAGTGTGTTTGATTGCAGGCTCTTCACCACCCTGCTAGGTAACATCATCACTGTGCCTCCGGTGAAGCGTTGGTGTTCTGTCCCACTTGTTATTTATATGCCTCAGTTTGCTCGGGTGGTTGGCATCACTTCCGGTTCTGTTTTTCAATGGCTTATAAATCAGGTCCAGTTCAATGTGTTTGTTGATGGAGTTCTGATTGGAATGCCAGGCCTCCAGGAATTTCCTGGCATGTCTCTGTTTGGCTTGTGCTATTATGGATATGTTGTCCCAGTCGAATTTGTGCCCTTCTTTGTCTGTGCATATTGAGACCAGTGAGGACTGCCTGTGTCTCTTGGTGGCTAGTTGGTGTTCGTGTATCCTTATTGTCAGGTTTCTTCTAGTTTGGCCTATATAATGTTTCTCACAGTCATCGCATGGTATTTTGTATATTATATTAGTTTTATTAGTTGCGGGTATGTGATCCTTTACATTCTTAAGTAGCTGTCACAGGGTGGTTGTTGGTTTGTGGGCTACCCTGATACCTAGGGGTCTAAGTAGTCTTGTGGTCATCTCTGATATGTCTCTGATGTACTGTAGGGTGACTAATGTATCTAGCCATGTTGTGTCTTCTTGTTGTGGTCTATCGCGGAGGTAACGCTGGATTGTGCTTTCTATCCATTCCTTATAAAAACTCATTATCTCGTTCTCTACTATTCTGGTGTCTTTGATGATATTGAAAAATTCTTGGGAGGAGTGGGTAGTGTTGTCTACTAAGAATTTAAGTTTCTGTTGTAGTTCTTTGGCAAGTCTGCATGTTGGCATACCTGGTAGTGAGACAACATGTCTAAGAGGGACCCCTAGCTTGTGTACCTTAGGGAGTCCACAGAAGAGGGGTGTTGTTGGAGCCCTCTGGCTTCATCTTCTGGCAGTCTGTCTTGCTGATAACTCCTTCAGGGTTGTAATCCTAATTGTAATCCCTAATTATGGTGTCAGGTCTATCGCCATCTGTTGGTAGGTGTCGGTATCTGCTCATAGTGTGATGTATAAAACATAAACCACCTATCAACAATCCACTGGCACAAAGAACAGCTGCACAGAATGGCCACAGACTGCAAAGGGTTATGAAGAATTATGCCCACAACCACCTCCACAAATATGAACGGGAAATTGCACGCCAAAAAACTTTGCACTCCAGTGCAACCGACCAAGAATAGACAGCCACACTGGAACAAGACATCACCATACAACAACAAAGGACCAAAACAAAGAAAAGATTTGCCCTACAAGAAAAACTATCCATACTCACCCACAACAATGACACGGACAATACAGAAACATGGATTAAGAACATCTCAGACTGACCACTTATAGACACTGAGAAGACCATCCTAGTACGCAGACTGAATTATAACTTCAGAGACACCAAAAAACTGACTTCCTGGCTACACTGGAATCGACACTAAAGAACAACGGACTCACAGAGAAAATACAACAGGCCATGAGACAGGCGATAATCCCAACATTTAGCAGAAAAGGTAAGAGAAGAGAAGAAAGCCCTGGAAAGACTCAAGAAAGACAAAAACATCATAATCTTACCAGCAGACAAAGGATGCATGACAATAATCCTTAGTAGAGCCCAATACATCGAAAAAGCTAACGCACTACTAGCAGATACTGACGCCTAACAACAGATGGCAATAGACCCAACAGCACAGTTAGAGAACCAGAAGAAATTACACAACTCAGGAGATATCAGCAAGACAAACTACCAGAAAATGAAGCCAGAGGGTCCCAACGACACCCGCTTCTATGGACTCCCTAAGGTACACAAGCCATGGGTCCCCCTTAGACCTATTGTCTCACTACCAGGTACACCAACATATAGACTAGCCAAAGCACTATAACAGAAACTGAAATACTTAGTAGACAACACTACCCACTCCGTCCACTCCTCCCAAGAATTCCTCAACATCGTCAAGGACACCAGAATAGAAGAGGACGAGATAATGATATCCCTCAATGTAACAGCACTACTTACATCCATAAACATCAACCTAGCCAAAGAGACAATTGCCACACTGCTGGATGAATCAGGAAGGCAGACACCCCACAACACCGACAGCATCAACAAGGACAGCACCCTAAAACTGCTGGATCTGCGCCTCCAGACTAGCATATACAGAAAGACCACCCATATGGACCAGATACTTAACTACACCAGCAACCATCCCAACACCCATAAACAGAGCTGCATCAGGACATTATTCAAATGAGCCACAACACACTGCAGCAACCCAGAATTGCACAAAGCAGAAAAGGAACACTTATACAGAGTTTTTAAAAGGAATGGATACCCAGAAAGCACAATTCGCTGTTACTTCCGTGACAGACCACAACAAGAAGACACAACATGGCTAGACACATTAGTCACCCTACCGTACATCAGAGACATATCAGAGATGATCTCAAGACTACTTAGATGCCTAGGTATCAGGGTAGCCCACAAACCAACAACCACCCTGTGACAGCTACTGACGAACGAACCCACAACCAATAAAACTAACATAATATACAAAATACCATGCCTTGACTGTGAGAAACATTACACAGGCCAAACTGGAAGAAACCTGACAATAAGGATACATGAACACCAGCTCGCCGCCAAGAGACACGACCAATTCTCACCGGTCTCAATACACACAGACAAAGAAGGACACGAATTCAACTAGGACAACACATACATAATAGCACGAGCCAACCAGAGACATGCCAGGAATTCCTGGAGACCTGGCATTCCAACCAGAACTCCATCAATAAACACATTGAACTGGACCCAATATACAAATCACTGAAAAACAGACTGAAGTAATACCAACCATCCCAGCAAACTGAGGCATATAAATAATAAGCGGGACAGAACACCAACGCTTCACTGGGGGCTCACCGACAATGTTACCTAACAGTGTGATGGAACATCTGCAGTCCAACGCATCGGCTTGGCAAGGAAGTCTACAACCTCATCCACAACCCGAGCTACAAATCTTCTTAAAAGCTTTGTGCCCAATTCACCTGTGGAAGTTGCTATTGAATCCACTCTCATCAGCCTTTCAGGCATGAAATGCCAGTTCTTGACCAGTTGTAACAATTTTTTAAAAATCTCTTTTGCTTCTCTATAATTCTACATCCAATGCAAAATTTCACCAAATAGTTTGTCATCGTCTCTTCTCATTGTTCATTCACACTTGCATCAATTCACATTACACAAATTAATATAAAATTGTACTAAATTAGCTGGAATATAAATTACAACAGAAAACTTAATGCTGGGAAATCAGCTGTGATTTATGAACTTCCTTTTGATTATTTGTAAGACAAGTTAAGGTACAGCACTACGGTCTCATAGCACCAGGGACCTTGGTTTGATCTCACCCCTTGTTGACTGTTTGTGTGGAGTTTGCACATTTTCCCATGTCGGCACGGATTTTGTCTGAGTGTTCCGGTTTCCTCCCATAGTCCAAAAATATGCAGGTTATACGGATTTGCCATGGTAAATTGCCCATGGTGTTCAGGGATGTGCAAGTTAGGTGGATCAGCCATGGGAAATGCAGGGCTATGGGGATGGGGTAGGTCTGGGTGGAATGCTCTTTGGTGGGTTGGTGCAGACTCAATGGGTTGAATGGCCTGCTTCTGCACTGTAGGGATTTTATGAGTCTGTGAACTGATTAGGAAAGGCCCAATCATGTTTCCCCTTCTGAGAACTCTATTACTATAGTCAACTGTGATTTCAAACTGTTCCTTCCCCCTTTGCAAAAACTGCCTCTATTACCCTACTGAATGATTACTATGCCAGATAATTCCAGTTACCACTTTGTACGGAAGCCGTACACTTTGAAATTTCCTTTCTTCTCATGTAATCAGTATTAAGTCTGCCTTTCTGCTGCCCAGAGACCCCTTTGAACTCATGAAATGGCTTCAGTGTTCCCATTTGTCAGTCACTCCTTCAACATTTACCTAAGTGTAGGTGGGTTGCCTCCAGGCCCAATGCTTTTAACCTGTTCAGAGTTGGCCAGCTGCCCCTTTCCAGCTGTCCTATTCGGCCAGTGAAGCCAAAACAAGTCATGGCAGTTGAAACAAGCAAAGCCTTAGACAGAAAATATCTGATATTCCTCCTGCCTCCTCCCCTTCCATCCCCAACGCTGCTACCCAACTTCACCCAATGAATACTCACTCCTAGTTAACATTAACACCCCTCACCACCTCCACATAGGCATGCTTAGGAACAAAGATTCAGAACATACAAGAACCATATCTGTTAATGCAATGTTGAGATTTTCTATGTGTCAGGCACCTAGCTGAGCAAAGAAGTATAAGATGTGAAAATAATTACTTCCTTTGCTTCGTTGCAGGAGGTCTGACCTGACCTGACCGTTGCAGAGATTAATTGAAATTTAAAAGAAGTAAGTCCTGAAAGCAGAGTATTGCTCTGTTTCAAAGTTTCAATTTTCAACAACGTGCGTGACTGTGGGTGAAAAACAGTCACTTCACTTCTAACTGTTTTCAGAGCCATCAAATGATTGGGAACAAATTAGGACCAAGACAATGACAAAAACTTTCACTGTCATAAACTGGTTAGGATTTGGAATGTGGTACCCGAGAGTATAGTGGAGTGAAGTTCAGTTGAGGCATTTAAGGGGACATTGGATCATTATCTACAAAGGAAGAATGTGCAGGGTTATGGGGAGATTATTGGAAGTGGCTTTAGGTAAATTGCTTCTTCAGAGAGCTAGCACACATACGGCAGACACAATGGCCTCTGTCTATTTTTAACCATTCTACGGCCACAGTTGAAAATATATTTCCCATTCCCACACCACAGAATACACAACACACTGACCTTTCGAACGACTTGAACAAAGTCCTTGGAATTGCGTGCAGAAAGACCCTGGAGCTGCCGAGTGCAAGCCTCAAGAGAGGAGGCATGAGCTACAATCAGGACACAGTTACCTGAAAGACAAACGCAAGGCAACAATCATTTCAGTTCAGAATTCAGCATGAGGAAGATAACTTGCATTCTTCCACTGTGGTGCCTTTTACAACCTTAGATGTCCCAAGTTGTTTTACAATAGATAAAGTGCTTTTAAAGTGTGACTGTTGTTGTAATGCAAGAAGCATGGCAGCCATTTATACACAGCAACCCCCCACAAACAGCAATGTTATAATGAGTAGATATCCTTATCAAATGGGTTCAAATGAAAAAGGACTTCCTGGTAGAAAAGCTTCCTTAGAGAAGCCAAAGCAAGTCAAGAGCACAAAAAAAATCATCTCATAATGATTTAAGAAATAGGAGCACAGAACTAGATTAGAGAGGGTATGTGGTGGAATCAGAAAGGGTATCTAAGTGCATTTGGACAAGATGGGCCAAATGGCCCCATTCCTTGCTGTATCATTTCTATGGTTCCAAGATACCCCTTGAGCCTGTTCCATCATTCAATCAGCATTCAATATTTTCTAATCAGCCTATTCAAAGATGTCATGACACACTTCTGCAGTAGATGGGACTTGAACCCAGGCATCCTGGCTCAGAGGTAGGGGCACTGCCACTGCACTGCAAAAGCCCTAATCAGCATTATCAGTATTAGCATTAAGTATGACACTTGGCAGTTGATTTTCAAACAAGATCTCACACATAGCACTATAAGGACCAGTCAAATCTTGCAGTTACCTTTGACTTTACATTCTGCCAGGATATCTCTCATCACCTGGCAACTCCTGCTAATGTAAGTCTCGTATGATTCTGAAATCCCCAGTTTGCTCGCAGGAAAATGTGGCCTGCAATGCACAAAAACACAATTATAATATACCCAATGACTGCACATCCAAAGCTCTTGCGGGGAAATAAGTTTAAATATTAACAAGACATTTCTCCTCATCTCAATCTTCCCCGACAGTCACATGGAATCCAAATGTGGTTAGACACAATACAAACCATAGATTGGAAACTTTAACCTCAAGTATCTCCCACTGATAGTGGTTCAGACTCTAAGTGTCCTGGCATGTAAACATAAACCAAATAACCTCCTCCTGTGCTGTGTCATTCTCTGGTTTTTCGACATACCCACATAGTTCTCAAAGGGCTTAAGTACTTCCCATAAAATGATACATGAGCAAATAATTTGACCCATTCAAAGGGGAAGTGTCTCATTTAAACATTAGTGTTTGGTGAGCACTTCCGGTGCCAATTCCCACCTGTAGGTTGTATCAGTTCCCAGATTTGCTGCTGCAAGCTCCTCTGTTGACATCCATGCTGGCAAGGTATTTCCAGAGACCCACTTAGTCCACTCGAACAGCCCAGGTTCCACCCGAAGTTTTATCTGGTTTTCCTGCTGAAGTCCTGTGAATAAATTGAAAATACAATGACACAGGACAAGGAATGATGAAGTGTTGTTTGTCAGACTGGAGCAGGAATCAAAATCAACTGAAAGTTCAGAGATATGCTTATTGATTAAACAGAGGTATAGTATATTAAAATACCCTTGGTACATTAAAATAAAACAAAGAACTGCGGATGCTGGAGACCTGAAACAAAAACAGAAAGTCCTGGAGAAATTGAAGCAGGTCTGGCAGCATCTGTAGAGAGAAACACAGTTCACATTGCAAGTCCAGTAATAACCCTTCATCAGAACTTCTGGACTTGAAACATTAACTCAGCTTTTCTCTCTAGGCAATTCCCTTAGTTTTCTATTAAAGGAGCCACTTCTTACAAGGATACATAAACCATGGGCTTGCAACTGTAAAACTTTATCAACATTATTTCTGAAGGTAATGAATCTTCCTGGGGTACAGTTCCTCACATACACCAGTTTCCGCAGGGGGACAGTTCCACACACACACTGACTCTCCCTGGGGTACAGTTCCATACACACATCAACCCTCCCTGGGGTACAGTT
>NC_063363.1:4263249-4271675 GCF_021869965.1 Rhincodon typus
CTGGGGTACAGTTCCATACACACATCAACCCTCCCTGGGGTACAGTTCCACACACACACTGACTCTTCCTGGGGTACACTTCCATACACACATCAACCCTCCCTGGGGTACAGTTCCGCACACACACTGACTCTTCCTGGGGTACAGTTCCACACACACCGACTGTCCCTGGGGTACAGTTCCACACATAAACCAACTCCCCCAGGGACACAATTCCATACACACACATGGACTCTGCCTGGGGTACAGTTCCTCACATACACCCACTTCCCCAAGGGTACAGTTCCACAAGCATACCAACTTTCCCTGGAATACAGTTACACACACATACCGAGTCTCCCTGGAGTACAGTTTCACACACACACACTGACTCTCCCTGGAGTACAGTTCCACACACACCGACTTTCCCAAGAGTACAGTTCCACACACAGACAAACTCTCCCTGGGTTTGAATTCCTGTGATCAAGGGGCCTGTGTCAAGTAGATATGTTTTGAGCGGGTCTGTTGAAAGGTCGGGGATGAGATGAGGAAGAGATGCACCAAAGCCAAGGGGTATGGGAAAAGCATTTAAGGATGCAAGGGTATTGAGGCTGAAGACTTGGTCATAATGAAAAAGAGAATCGAAAATCAAGAGGTGAAGATACAAGTTCTAATGCAGAAGAGCAGATAGTTTCATTTTCTTCTTTGTACTAACAGAAAGTCACAGAGTCTGTGCAGGAGGAGGCAACTAAAGGTTTTGTGAACATAGGAAGGTGTTGCATTACCTTTCAGTATGTTGAATGCTGTCTGCACACAGCGTAGTGAAGGTGAGCAGTAGACGTAATCAATGGTTGATTTACTCTCCAGTAAAGCCTCGCCTGGAAGTCAAACACATCCAGCAATCAGATTCATCCAAAAACAACTCTGAATAGGAAGACTTTATTTGGGTTTCCTTGAATTTCTCCTCATTATCCTGAACTGGAGTGGTTTGTAATGGAGCGCCCCCATTAAATAGTTGTAAGTGCAGCTGTGGTACTGAACCATACAGCAGTGCAATGCTGTCACTTCACTAGCCCGGTCAGTACTAAATCAGCCAATTTCAGCTAATGCTGTACATCTAGTTACTCCATTATTGGGCTGTTTGTAATTTCTGTGGGCTACCTGGCTGCTCCAGTAATGACTGAGGTATACACAAAGTGCAGCAGAAATATGGCACTTACAGTTCAGGTAATTAAGTCAAATTTGCACTTAAAACAAAGGAACAATATAATTTGTTTTTATTCTCTCATGGGACGTGGGAATCACTGACTGGCCAGCATTTATTGCTTGTCCGCAGTTGCCCTTGAGGTGTTGATGAGCTGCCTTCTTGAACCGGTGCAACCCATGTGCTGTAGGTAGACCCACAATGCTGTTAGGGAGGAAATTCCGGGATTTTGACCCAGCGATATTTTTCCAAGTTAGAATGGTGAGTGGCTTGGAGGGGAACAATTGGTATAATTTTAAAGAAGATGCAGGAACCAGGAGATCTGGGAATGTATGTACACAAATCTTTGAAAGTGACAGAACAAATCGAGAAGGTAGTTAGAAAAAAGGCTTTAAAACAAACACAGAGAACAAAACCAAGGAAGTTTCCAAAACACTTCATAAAGCACAGGTTAAACCGCAATTGGATAAGTTTGTCTAATTCTGCTGAAGTTCAGGTAGGGTGCCAAGGACTTAGAAAAGGTGTAGAGGAGAATGGTACCAAGGATGAAGGACTTAATGGAGAAGTGGTGAGATGCTTTAAAAGAAATAGAGAGGGTGGTAAAAGAGGCGGCAGAGTGGCATTGCTAGTCAGGGCTAGTATAGCAGCTACTGAAAGGCAGCTCGAGAATGATATGTCTACAGAGTCAGTTCGGGTTGAGGTCTGGAACAAAAAAGGAGCAGTCAATTTGTTGGGGTCTTTTTACAGACCCCCTAATAGTTGCAGAGAAGTAGAGGAGCAGATTGGGAGGCAGATACTGGAAAGGTGCAGAATTCACATGGTTGTAGTCATGGGTGACTTCAACTTTCCAAATATTGATTGGAAACTTTTTAGTTGTAATAGTTTAGATGGAGCGGATTTTGTCCAGTGCGTTCAGGAAGGATTCCTGACACAGTATGTAGATAGACCAACACGAGGAGAGGCCACTTTGGATTTGGTGCTTGGCAATGAACCGGGCCAAGTGTTAGACCTGCTGGTAGGAGAGCATTTTGGTGGTAGCGATCATAACTCTGTTACTTTTACAATATTCATGGAAAAGGATAGGTACATACAGCAAGGTAAGGTTTATAATTGGGGGAAGGGTAATTATAATTCTGTTAGACAAGAACTGGGTAACATAAAATGGGAACAGATGCTGTCAGGGAAGACCACTATAGAAATGTGGAGATTGTTTAAGGAATGCATACTGCATGTTTGTCCCTAACAGGCAGGGAAGATGCGGTCGAATGAGGGAGCCTTGGTTCTCGAGAGAGGTCGAAAGACTAGTTAAGAGGACGAAGGATGCTTATATAAGTTTTAGGAAACAATGATCGGGAAAGGCTCTAGAGGGATACAAGTTAGCCAGGAAGGAGCTGAAGAAAGGGCTTAGGAGAGCTATAAGGGGGCATGAGAAAACCTTGGCAGATAGGATCAAGGAGATCTCCAAGGCTTTTTACACATACGTGAGGAATAAGAGAATGACCAGAGAAAGGGTAGGGCCAATCAAGGATTGTAAAGGGAATTTGTGCATGGAGCCTAAAGAGATAGGAGAGGTCCTTAATGAATACTTTTCTTCAGTATTCACAACTGAGAGGGACCCAGTTGTAGAGGAGGACAGTGTGAAGCAGGCTGATAGGCTAGAGGAGGTGGATGTTAGTAAGGAAGATGTACTAGGCATTTTGAGGAACTTGAAGATAGATAAGTCCCCTGGGCCTGATGGGATTTATCCAAGGATTCTATGGGAAGCGATGGAAGAGATCGCAGGGCCTTTGGCGGTGACCTTTTCGTCCTCACTGTCTGCGGGTATAGTGCCAGAAGATTAGAGAGTGGCAAACGTCATTCCCTTGCTCAACAAAGGGAATAGGGATAACCCCATAAATTACAGGCCAGTTAGTCTTACTTCAGGGGTGGGGAAATTATTGGAAAGGGCTCTCAGAGATAGGATTTATGATCACTTGGATAGGCACAGTTTGATTTGTGATAGTCAGCATGGATTTGTGAGGGGTAGATCATGCCTCACAAACCTTATTTAATTCTTTGAAGAGGTGACCAAACACGTGGATGAAAGTAGAGCAGTGGATGTGGTATACATGGATTTAAGTAAGGCGTTTGATAAGGTTCCCCATGGTGGGCTCATGCAGAAAGTAAGGAGGCATAGGATAGGGGGAAATGTGGCAGATTGGATTCAGAATTAGCTGACCCTTAGAAGACAAAGGGTGGTAGTGGATGGAAAATATTCAACATGGTGCTCAGTTACGAGTAGTGTATCACAAGGATCTGTTCTGGGTCCTCTTCTATTTGTGATTTTTGTAAATGATTTGGATGTAGGATTGGAAGGGTGGATTAGTAAGTTCGCGGACGATACGAAGGTGGGTCGAGTTGTGGATAGTGCGCAGGGCTGTTCTAGGTTACAAAAGGACATTGATAGGATGCAGAGCTGGGCTGAGAAGTGGCAGATGGAGTTTAACCCTGAAAAGTGTGAGGTGATTCATTTTGGAAGGACA
This sequence comes from Rhincodon typus, assembly GCF_021869965.1. NCBI lineage: Eukaryota > Metazoa > Chordata > Chondrichthyes > Orectolobiformes > Rhincodontidae > Rhincodon > Rhincodon typus. The sequence goes on from NC_063363.1 coordinate 4,266,955, forward strand.
AACTTGAAAGCAGAATACAGGGTTAATGGAAAGATTCTTGGCAGTGTGGAGGAGCAGAGGGATCTTGGGGTTCATGTCCACAGTTCCCTGAAAGCTGCCACCCAGGTGGATGGAGTTGTTAAGAAGGCATATGGTGTGTTAGCTTTCATTAATAAAGGGATTGAGTTCAAGAGCCGTGAAGTTATGCTCCAGCTATACAAAACCCTGGTTCAGCCACTTCTGGAGTATTGTGTCCAGTTCTAGTCGCCTCATTACAGGAAAGATGTGGAAGCATTGGAAAAAGTGCAGAGGAGATTTACCAGGATGTTGTCTGGAATGGAGGGAAGGTCTTACGAGGAAAGGTTGAGAGAGCTAGGACTTTTCTCTTTAGGACAATGAAGGATGAGAGGTGACTTGATAGAGGTGTACAAAATGATCAGAGGTATAGATAGAGTGGACAGCCAGAAACTTTTTCCTAGGGTGGAGGTAGCTATTACGAGGGGGCATAGTTTTAACGTGAATGGAGGTAGATATAGGGGAGACATCAGAGGTAGGTTCTTTACTCAGAGAGCGGTAGGGGCTTGGAATGCATTGCCGGAGAGGGTAGTGGAGTCAGCCTCATTAGGGGCATTTAAGCGGCAATTAGATAGGCATATGGATGATAGTATAAGGTAGGGGTGGAGGTTAGATAGACCTTAGGTTTAGGGTAAAAGTTCGGCACAACATCATGGGCCGAAGGGCCTGTACTGTGCTGTACTGTTCTATGTTCTATGTTCTAAGTCCCAAGAGATCAGAGATGGTTGAAGGAAGATGAAGTAGAGTTATTCAAGGGAAGGTGATGGTCTTGTGGTATTGTCACTTGGCCTTGTAATTCAGAGCCCTAGGACAATGGTCAGACCCCAACACAACAGATTGAAATTTGATTCAATAATAACCTGGAATTAAAAGCATTACCAATGGTGACCATGTAACCATTTTCGTAAAAACCCATCTGGTTCACTAACGTCCTTTAAGGAGTAAATCTGCCTTTCTTACCTTGTCTGATCTACATGTGACTCCAGACCCACTGCGATGTGGCCAACTGTTAACTGCCCTCAGAAATGGCCTAGAGACCCACTCAGGTCAAGCAAGATTAGAGTTGGGCAACAAATGCCAGCTTTGCCAGTGGTGCTGACATTCCATAAAAGAAAAGGATCAAAATCATGAGAGGTTTTGCTGGAGCAGTTATGGAGAAATTATATGATGCAGCAAGTTGAAATGATGTAGAATGTAATACCTAAAAGGGTGCTGGAATCAGGATCAATAGTAACTGTCAACTGACAGTTTTGCAATGTGCTGGTTGTTGCCTTAAGGAGGAAGGGTAACAAGATTCGATAATATTCATAACAATCCACAACCTAAAAGTCAACTAACGATTTTTCAGTCTTTCAACCTTTGGGTACAAAGTCGACACTCATCAACAATGTATCATAGTGACTCCATCAGTCCCTCACATTTGTGCAAAGCTTTGCCATCAGCTGTCCTATCACAGCCACGCATATGTCACGTGGTACATTTCCAATCATTTGTGCCATTACAAGCCAAGCAAGAGGTGAGAGGCAGCACAAATGTGAACCTGCATTTATACAGCAACTTTCACATAATAAGAAGCCTCGATGCACTCCATAGGGATGTTATCAAACAAAACTTTGGATAAATATGGGAATACTTAGGTAATACTGGAACAAGAAAAATTTTCGGATCAATGTGAAATGCAGTGACTAATTTGAGACTAATCAGAGACAATCTTCCAACATAACTAGTGCAGACATGCTGAACAGAATTGCCTTCTTCTGTGCTGTATGATTCTATGATTTTAAATTATTAAACTGGCTGAGATGGGTATTGATTGAATAATTCAAAAAGCAGGAAGATAACTCAGCATTTTTAAAATATTAAGAGACTATGTCTCTGAACCTATTGATCATCAAGACTCTCCTTGAATTTACCACCCTACTGCTCCTCAAAATTAGGAAAGAAATTGAATTAAAGCTTTTAGGTCGATTCCTTTTGGATCTTTCGCTGCTAGAGCCTAACTAGTTCATAAAGCCATTCAGAACCATCATGCCTGTGCCTGGGCTCTGAAAGAGCTACCAATTAGTCCCACTCATTGACACTTATCTAACAGTCAGCTATCTCTTGTTTTGTCCACTTCTCATGACATGTGGAGTCACTGTCACAGATAGAGCACTGAACAGTTTTGTTCATGAAACTGGACCACACATTTTATTTAAAATCAATTAAAGTCATAAATTTTTCACAAGCTGCCAAAGCATAGGATGCATCAGCATTTTCAACAGGGATCATTACAGTTATAAAACATCCCAAAGGAATCATTTTTCTCAGACTGTCCTGAGAGCGAATAAGCAATAAAGTCCTTTACTCACAATCATTAAAATCACTGCATTTTCCTGGGTTGAAATCTGATTAATAAAGATCAGTTAAGAGCACCGACTGAATCTGTTGGCATTGCCTTCTTTGAAACAGAGAAGGCTGAAAGGCAATAATTAGGCGATATAAAATAACTAGGGGGCAAGATGGAGTGAATAAGACAGAGCTATTTTTCTTAACATACAGGCGAAGAACCAGGAGGCACAGATTTAATGTAACTGCAAGAAGAATTAGATGGGAGTGGAGGAGAATTGTTTTTACTCTGATGCCAATACGTCTATCTCAAAACGCAGCAACCAAAATCGAATGGGATCATACTAAGGCTCTCTTTGTAACACAGCTGCCTCGAGGAAAAAGTGATGAGGAGGCAGAGAATAACATTTCCAGACCTTCCATGTTGTAGCACGAGCAAAAAGTTAAAATGGCATAGGAGAGCTAATATGGTTAGGGACAATGGGCAAACTATTAAACGAACAACATTAACCATGTTATAAATGATTCAAAAGTGTTGACAGAATTAACTCACCGACAAGCCTAGCTTGTGCACAGCCGAACACAGTGATGGGAGCATCTTTCTCATAGTCCCGGTAGCCGCCACTTCTCTGAGGTAGAATCGGTGGCATATTCAAATTCGACCGTATGTAATTACCTATTTCAAAAGTAAATGTCAGTAGATTAACTCTTCACAGGTGTGAACAAAATCCCTGCAGCTAAATCAGAACTAGCACACTCATAACTCTGAAGGGACATTAGTGCTATGTTAACCATAGTCCCACAGGCATAGAATCATAGAGCACGGAAACAGACCCTTCAGTCCAACTCGTTCATGCCAAACTAAACTTGTCCCATTTGCCTGAATTTGGCCCATATCCCTCTAAACCTTTCCTCTACTTGCCACTCAGGTCTCTTTTAAATCTTTTTCCTCTCACCTTAAAATTATGCCCTCGAGTTTGGAACACCCCTACACTAGAGGACTACTCTTTCATTACAGAGAGAGACAGCTGGTGGTGGTTTAACTTGAGGGTCACCAGGCCTCAGGTGAGAGGTGAGGTTAGAAGAAGAGACTTTCATGATAAGCTCAACCAGCGCAAGAATTGAACCCATGCTGTTGGCATCACTCCGTATCGGAAACCAACCAACCAAGCTTACTGACCCCACATTAACCATGAATTGACAGCAGCAATTCAGAGCCTTCAGTGAGTAACACCGGTGGCTAACAAAACAGAGAAGAAACATTGTAATGTGCTGGCTGATGCCTTAAGGAAGGAGAGTAGGAAGATCCAATAACATTCATGAAGATCCACAGCCCAAAAGCCAACTTGACAGTTTTCAGTCCTCCGGACACAAAGTTGACACTCATCAACAATGTATTAAAGTAAATCCATCAGTCACTCACATTTGTGCAAAACCTTACCATCAGCTGTCCTATCACAGCTATGCAGCTGTCACACGGTACATTTCCAATTATTTGTGCCATTGCAACCCAGCAAGGGGTAACAGGCAGCACAATTGTGAATCTGCATTTATACAGCACCTTCCACATAATAAGAAGCCTCAATGCACTCCAAAGGGGCGTTATCAAACAAAATTTTGCATCAATCCAATTAGGAAATATTAGTCAGATGACTGAAGCTGGATCACAGGAAGATTTTAAGAAGAATCCTGAACCTAAGCAACTGAAGGCATGGCTGCCAGTAGTAAACAGTTGGCAATCAGTTTGCACAAACAGAAAGGCATCATCAAAAGTAATGCAGATCACCTTGAGCGATTATCTCGATCCATTTGATCTAGACAGGTTGGGTGAGTGGGCAAATCAATGGTAGATGCAGTATGATTTGGATAAATGTGAGGTTATTCACTTTGGAAGCAAAAACAAGAAAGCAGATTACTACTTGAATGGCCGTAAATTGGGAGAGGGGAGTGTGCAGTGGGACCTGGATGTCCTTGTGCATCAGTTGCTGACAGTAAGCGTGCAGATGCAGCAGGCAGTAAAGAAGGCAAATGGTATGTTTGCCTTTATTGCGAGAGGTTTTGAGTACGGGGGTAGGGATGTGTTGTTGCAGTTATACAGGGCCTTGGTGAGGCCACACCTAAAATATTGTATCAGAGATAGTAGGAACTGCAGATGCTGGAGAATCCGAGACAACAAGGCGCAGGGCTGGATGAACACAGCAGGCCAAGCAGCATCATAGGAGCAGAAAGGCTGACGAAGCCACACCGGGTACAGCAGATGCAGTATACCACATTGGCAGATGTGCAGGTGAACATCTGCTTGATGTGGAAAGTCTTCTTGGTGCCTGGGATGGGGGTGA